>NC_061116.1:8855815-8881856 GCF_002878395.1 Capsicum annuum
GGGCATCTGACCAATATCCGTGACACTTGCTTAAGGAGCTGAAAAAAGTAATTTGTGATAAATAGATTGTTTGAAAAAAGTTTTTTTTTTTTGAGACAGATGATAAAAAAGATATGTATGATAAAATTATTAAAATTAATTTTAAATATCTATTATAATATTTTTAATTAAAATTTTATTTTTATTTAATTAAAAAGAACGTATTTTAAAATTTTTAATAAATATTTATATATATAAATACATTAAAAATATTAATAGTGATATATTCAATAAATGAATTATTGAATTTTGGCATACATATTAAGAAAAAAAAGCATTAAAAACATAAATTTAACATAATTTTTTAATTTTATCTTAAAAAAAGAAAAAAGTTTGATTTTGTAATATCATTTTAAAAGTTAATTGGTTCTTAAATCATAAGACATATTTGAAAAAAAATTCAAAGATTTACTTATTTTGAGACATTAATAAAATATTTCAACAATTCACTTATTTCAATGATTTCATTTCTAATTTTATTATGCAATATCTCTATACTAGTATAAGTTTTGTCTTGTATTTCGTATCAAAAGACTCATTTCCTTCTTAATATATGTAGAACAAATATGTTACTTTTTATGAATTATTTATTTAAAATTAAAAATTTGAGAAAAAATTTACAAATGCTGTCAAAATATCATTTATTCTTGTAATGTGATTAATCTATCATTTGTTATCACTAATAATAAAAAATAAAAAGTTATATTTCTTCGATCATCATCAATGAATTTTTAAAATTTATTTAAAGGAAATGAGTGAAAATTAAATAATAATAATATATAAATTATAAATAAAATAAAAACTATAATGTAAATATAAAGTGTAAAATATTAAAATTAAACTTTAATCATATTTATAAAAGATATGTTGATTACATATACTTCTTCTATTTAAAAAAGAATGATCTACTTTTTTTTAGTTTGTTTAAAAAAAAAATGGTCCCTTTTCTTTTTAGGCGTTATTTTAATTTCAATTTTTCATATTACATGTTTAGACTACAAGATTAAGGGTATTTTGATACATTTGATATAACTTTAATTTAAGGCTATTAGATTCAAAAGTTTTTTTTATTTTTTTTAATTTTGTGCCAAGTTAAAATAGTAATTCTTTTTTAAATGGAGGGAGTGTGTATATATATATTAGTGTGTGTGAGAGAGAGAGAGAGTGATAGGGATATTTTAGTCATGAAAAAAGTAATTTTCTATTTTTTTATTTTTTTATTTTTTTAAATAGAAATTTTCTGCTCTTGTCTTGTATGTGAAAAAATGGGTGGTTCTTTGCGTATGTATAATGACTAGACATCTTAATATAATGATAGTGAAGAGTAGGTATAATATTTTTCGCATTGATAATTCTAGTGATTAAGTGTTTTAAAATTAAAATTGACTTTTAAGCACTTTTGAAATGTTTGGATGTATTCTAAAAAGTGTTTATGGAATTTAAATTTTAAGTTAAAATGTTAAAAATAAATTAGGATTTCTAATTTATGGCTTATAAACCAAAAACTAATCCAAAAAGGTACGGAATTTTATTTGCTAGGATGAACTAATTTATTTTTTTTAAGAAAAAAATAATAGGATAGGAGATGTGGAAAATGTGAAAGGGAATTACATGATGGAAAATGCAATCCTCATAATTCATATAGACAAGCAACAAAAGATTTTGAATTTTTAGTTTGAAAGTATTTTGGGATGCAATTAAAAGGGCTTTTTGTTGATATGTCTTATTCTATATGTTTATGCTGAAATATATTCTAAGATTTAAAATGAGAAAATAAATAAAGACCTCTGATTTTGTCAAGTTTTTCAAAAAGATATCTAAATTATACTTTCAATTTATTACCTCACGAATCTTACTAAATCATTGCAAATACACTATTTTTTGTTGCATTTCAATCACAAAATAGAGAGTGTAATCATGCACCAATTACAGTTTGCCATGTGTTAAATATTTATTTTTTATTTATATTTTTCTTATTTTATTGACTCTAATTTTATTTTATTTTTTTCTCTTCTCCTCTATTGTTAACATCCTCATCTTTTCACAATACACTATGCATGCACAGAATACTCGATTCTTTTTTACTTTTTAACACACAAAAATATATATAAGAAATGACTCTTGAGTGCACCGTTATCGATAATTATTGTTTCTTGTCTATATTACTCATCACTATTCGAAATAATATTTCTTAGTCTTAGTTAAATGATAAGTACTATACACAGAAATCGAAATTCAGCAAAAGTTTAAGGAGAGGAAATAGGGAAGAAGAAATCTGAAGGAGAAGAAATAGGGGAAAAAAATCGAGTGACACCATTAATGGAGAAGAAGAAAAAGAAGAAACAAATAAAAAAGATAAAGAATGAAGAAAAACACCATTAATGGAGATTAATGGAGAAGAAGAAGGAAGAAGAAGAAGAAACAAATGAAAAGGATAGAAAATGAAGGAAAAAAAAACTAAAATGCAAAATTTAAAAAGTGGGTCTTTTTTATTACACGTGGCACATTTTAATTTGTTGGTTCAATATTTTTTTTCATTCAAAATCTAAAATATTAAGGAAAGCTAACATAAATATTTATATTTTAACTTATCATATTCACATAGATACTCATCTTTACAAAATAATTATAAAAAATCTAATTAATTATTTATTTTCGTTGGATACATGGGGAGCTAATTATTTATTTTAAAAAATTCAAAATTAGAAAAAGATTATTGAAAATTAATTATTTATATTTATAAGCAAAAATGTATTTTTATTGGATATATTATGTATTACGACAGACTAAATTTAAAGAAAAGTATTGAAAGTTTATTATGTATCTTTACGAAGAAGAAAAGTTCATAAAAAATACATTTTCTTTGAATGTATCGAGAGCTAATTATATATTTTAGATTCAAAATTGAAATTTCAGTAATTCTGTAAAATATTGGATTTTCTATAATTAGGTTCCAAACCGTCGAGACTTATGTTGTTTTTAATCAGCATATCTTGAATTCATCCTAATTTTTTGATGTTTAAAAAGAAAAAAAAGATACTCCAAAACTATAAAAAAAAATAAAAAATTTAAATGAACTCGTAAAAGAATCTATATTTTTAAAACATTAAATTGTATATTTCATGTTCTAAAATAATTGTTTAGATTAATAAGAGATACATAATATTTTGTAATATGCATGTATCTACAGTGATATCTATATTAACATATTTTGTAAGAGATACATACTAAAAATATATAAGAACCTTAAATGTATCTTTTCTTATAATAACATGTACCACTCACATATGTAACTAACCTAAAAAAATATATACCAAGAGATACATACTATACATATAAATATTTTATATGTATCTCTTACTTTATTAGTATGTCTCTCTCTTATGCATTTTTCACACAAATAAAATAATAAGAAAGATACATACTTATATACTGTTAGATATTCAGAGATACAATATGAAAAAAGCATCAGACATAATAAAATATGTATCTTAAATTGTGCTTTAAGTGCTTTCTTTAATATCTCTATTAGAACGGATTGTTCCTATTTTGTTGATCAATTTTACGAAAATCTTTAGTCAATACTCTAAATTACTCGAATTCTTTAGTTAATTCTTCATCATAGCAGGATCGTTCCTGTTTTTCGATTGATTTTTGCTCAATACTTCAAATTATTCAACTTTCAACAATAGTGAATACATACTAATTTAAGAAAAAAGAGGTTGAAAGTTTAGTATGGATGAATTTTTTTGAGAAATGAAAGAAATTGTTGAATTTGTTAGGATGAAAATTAAAGATAAAGATGAGAAAAATTGCACAATTCAAAATTATTAAATATTTATTATTAAATATATGAAGAAGTTTAGATAATAATGGCAAAAAATCACACCTTAAAAAACGCCGTTGATGAAGGAGGAAATCACTACTTCAGTTTGGCAAAAACGGGGCTCTCTTAAGATGTATTTTTACCTTTAGGTTAAAATAGAAAAATAAAATTTTTTGTAATATTTTCAAATTGAAGAAATTTTTAGTATTTTTGGTATCTTAAGTTATGCTTTTATAATTTTTTTTTTTTAAAAAAAACTTTCAAGTCTAAAATTTAAAATTGGCAAGATTAGTAAACAAACAACATCAACGAGGGTAAAGTGTACGCAATTCATACCACTACATCAAATAAAGTAGAGAGGCTGTTTTCGATAGACCCTCTGTTAGGATTTGTCCTGAATTTTCTACTTTATCTGATTTTCTACCATAATTGAAATTACTTTTCTTGATGAAAAAAGATTTCCTTGTAAGAAAAAATCTCTTTCCTATTAGGTTTATTCTTCCTTACACACTATTTGGATGGTAGTTTGTGATAGTATTATACGATTACCAAGAGAATCATGTTTCTTTTGATTGTTTCTTAAAATTATATAGTATGATACAATTTAGTTTCATAGTTTGATAATCATGCAAACTCCCCACTTTAAGTAATCACCAATTTAGTGGTATCTCATGGTTTGCTTATTTTTTTTTCCAATTAAGCCCTTACTTAATATTATATAATTCTATTTTCCCCTTTATCCTAATATTATTTAACTCCATCTTCTACCCCGACCCTCACCCCACCAGCCCTCCCCCTAATTCCTTTTTAAAGAAAATTTCTTTTTTAAAAAATATCAAACTTTTTTCTTATCCCACCCTCACTCACCCCTACCCCTACCCTAAATACTTTTTTTCTATTATAAGGTTAAATACCCTCTCCCCCCTCCCAATATTTTTCTTCTTGAATAACAAACACAAGAAAATAAGAAAGAAATAATTTATTTTTCTAGCAAATGGTCATTTTGGATTTCATACCGACACACTCGTAGCATACACAAAAGTTGCATTCAAAATTTGTACTTGTCGTTGGTGTTACGTCTCAAAACACCAAAAGGAAATAAAATTTGTTACTATGAAAATGAATTTGATTATATTTTTTTTTTTTGCTCTTTTATTGATTTTGTTAGAATTTTAAATGAATTTAATAACTTAATATATTTACATGACATAATTTGTGATAAATTAGTAGGAAAAAATTATTTATTAACAGTTATTGATAAATTTAATATTTATAATAATTAAGAATATTTTAGTAAACTTTCCAGCTACGGTATAATCCAAAAATATACAATAAACAAGTCCAGAATCTTCATACATACCTATAGAAACTTTCAAATGATGAATCCGAACATATTTAGTCACTTCTTTGACTTGAATAAACTTTTAATCTTTAAAACTTCAAATTTTAGTCCTAGAATTTCAAAAAGGCTTATGAGTCCATCGAGATCCATGCCACTATTGAAGTGTCTCGCATCAAATGAAAAGAGATGAGTGATCTCCTTATGTGATTTTGGATTATTCTTTCCTTAAGAGTTAGCTTTGAGGTTAAGTTACGTTCAAGATACATTTTTTATGATCATATATCATCAGAAGTTATTAAACATCAAATGAACCTGCGAGAGTTTAACTTTTGAGATTAAGTTACGTTTAAAATACATTCTTTACGGTCACATATCCTCACAAGTTATTAAACACCAAATAAACCTGCGAGAGCTAACTTTTGAGGTTAAGTTATGTTCAAGATACATTCTTTATGGTCGCATATCCTCAAAACTTATTAAACACCAAATGAGCATGCGGAGAGTCACAATTATGGGAAATGAGTCCCTAATTAAACCAAAAACAACCCAACAGATCATTACATTTATTGTCTGTTTGGCAAACTTTTATAATTAGTTTATTTTGAGAAGTGTTTTTTTCATAAGTACTTTTAGTGAGAAACAATTTGTGTTTGATTAATAAATTTTAAAAAAAATACTTTTGAGCATCCATTAGTGATTGACCGAACTCCCTTATTACTTATGGGCCTCAAATAAAGGCCCAGATGGGTCCTAAAAGACCCGACCCCCTTTCTCAAAATTCACCTTCTTCCAAAAATAATTCCATTTCCATACCGATGGAAATAAAAATGAAAGAGGATTCCCAATGTGGGGCCCCCCGAGACACCTGGACTTAGGCAATGATGAGCCTAAAGTCCCGATGGTGGGAAACCCTTCCACTTCCCGCAATGATGTGATGGTGAATGTCCAAGGCGTAGACAATGCATTAAATACTGGTGGTGTTTCCTATGGGAAAACCTCTCAGCTCAACTCTCTCAACTCTCTCCACTTCATATACCCTGAGGAGAACATGACTGATCTTTCTCAAACAAGCAATCATGAACTCCTCAAGCTCCAGCCAAACCACCATCACAACAACTCTCCTATACCCGAACCATCAACCAACTTCTTGGTTAGAAATATGTCTATCCAACCAAAATATACCCCTACACCTAGAATGGGAAGGAAGACAAGTCACCATTCTCATTTAGGATCCTCAATACCTTGCCCAGCTAGTCATGGTGAGCCTGAACCATGGACTACAGATGTTTGGGTTCAATATATGGATGACCACCCTGTTCCAGGTGATCAACTCACCTTACCAGGAAGAATTAACTACAGAATCACTAGCCAACATCATGAATCATCTTAGCCTGAGCCTTCCCTTTTTTCCACCCTATAACCTAGCCCTGATGCTTCTGGGACCAACTTTTGCGCCTTCCACTAGGGAACACTAAGCCTCTCCCACACAGATACAACCTCCATCCATGATCACAACTTTCCCACACCTCACTCTAGAGAGGGTAGAGAGGCTGAATGCTCTAGAAGCCCTGAAAGCAAGCAACAAGGATATGGAGGAGTTCCTATCCCAACTCAGAGTCCCAAGAACAGAAATTCTCAATCTGGAAGAGTCTATAAATATAGAGTTCATAAAGCCAGTTCAGGAGATTATGATCATCCTGATTCCCTTAGGATTAGCAGGCCTAGATAGAGCAAATATAACAAACCCTATGAGAGAAGAGACTCTCAAGGTCATGCTAACCCCTCCCCCCAACAAGAAAAGGAAGGCCCGCTCCTTGACACCCATCTCCAATCCCAAGGGGAAAGGCAAGGCGACTACATCCAAACCCATCCATTCCCTTCAATAAAAGATAAAAAATTACATTGTGTAGAATGCTAGGGCGGCTAAGAATGCTGAATTCAAAAAGCATTGTAAAGCCATGGTTAGTATACACCAACCATATATTCTTAATTTGCTGGAAACCAAAATGACTGACCACCAAGATCTTTATGAGGAGTTGAGCTTCTAAAATCACATCCAGATTGAGGCTAATGGCAACTCAGGGGGTCTTGTCATTATATGGAAGGATAACTCCATCTCCGTCACCTCTGCATCTATTTCCCCTTAAGCTATTTATGCCAAGGTCAAGTTTAGTTCCCCTCATCCTCTTAGTTTATTAGTATTATCTATACTAGCACTGACTTCCAGTCTAGGATTGAGCTTTGGGACTAACTCTCCTCTTTCTCTAATAACTATATTTCCCCTGAGGGTAAGAGCTGCTTAGTAGGAGGTGACTTCAATGAGGTTCTTAGAGCTTCTGAAAAGTTTGGTGGTTGTAGGGTTAACCTGAATAGGTCTAACCGTTTTTTGAATTATATAAATTATTGCAAGCTTATTGACTTAGGCTTTAGGGGCAACAAATACACTTGGTTTAACATGAGGAATAAGAATAGACAGGGTCTGATTCTGGAAAGACTTGATAGATGCTTAGCTAATGATCTTTGGATTCACTTATACCCTGAGGCCTTAATCACCAACCTCCCTAGAACTCACTCTGATCACTCTCCTCTCCTCCTGAACTTAGGCTCTACTCTTGCCAACTAGATTAATCCCTTTAGGGTTGAATCTATGTGGCTTAGTCATCATGACTTCCCCAATCTGATCAGATATTCCTTCCTTAAATGTCCTTGCATCACTATCGCTACCTCAGACTTTGAAGAGAAGGCCAGAGATTAAAACAAACTCATTTTTAGAAATATTTCAAATAAAAAAAAATATTTGCTTGCATGGTTGGATGACATCCAAAAATCACCGAACAACCCCACAAGCCCATTCCTCCATGGGCTTGAACATACTCTGCTGAAAGAATTCAACCATATCCTTAACTTGGAGAATGAGTTCTGAAAGCTCAAGTTCAGAATCTCATGGCTGCTGGAAGGGGATTCAAATACCAAGTTCTTTCATACCTCCATCCTCAATAGGAGGAGAAGGAATATGATCAACTCCCTCATAGATAAAAGTGGAACATGCCATTACCAACAAAAGGATATTGCCATTACTGTCTCTAGCTACTATGCTAACCTCTATTCCTTTGATCACACCTTAGGGTACGTCAATACCCAACCCAACCCCTCCACCTTAGGATCCGCCATCTCCCTCAATCATGACCTTTTATAAGCCATTCCTTCCTTTGAAGAGGTCAAAAGGGTTGTTTTCTCTTTCAAGCGTAACAAAGCTCTTGGGCCTGATGACATGCACCCCTTTTTGTACCAGAAATTTTGGGACATCATGGGATCACCCTTAGTTAAGTTATGCCAGGATACCTTTACTTTTTATTCTATGACCCCAGAGTCAACGCCACTTATCTCCGTCTCATCCCCAAATACAGAGACGTCACTTCTCTTAAGAACTTTTGACCCATAGGCCTCTGTAATACCCAATATAAAATCATCACCAAAATCATAGACACCAGGATGAAACCATTCCTTGCAAACATCATTGGCCCTAACCAAGCTATCTTTATGGCTAAAAGGAGGGCCTCTGATAATGCCATCATTGTTCAGGAATACGTTAGCCACTTCTCCAAAATAAAGGGTAAGAAGTCCAACATGCTCCTCAAAATAAACCTTGAGAAAGCTTTTGATAGGATTGAATGGTCATTTATTAGGAAGACCCTTTCCTTTTTCAACTTTTCCCAAAACCTCATAAAATTCATTTTGTCTTGTATCTCTACCTCCTCCATCTCTATCCTTGTTAATAGGGAGAAGACCATCCCCTTTAACCCCTCCAAGGGCATTAGGCAAGAGGATCCCATGTCACGCTATCTCTTCATCCTATGCATAGAACTTCTGTCCAGGAGGATCAACTTTGAGGTTGACATGCTCCAATGGACACCCATATCCATCTCTAAGGGAGGTCCCCTATCTCTCATCTCTTCTTTGCAGATGGCCTCACTATAGGATCCTCCAAAGGTTCAGTTCCTACTCTGAGCAAAGAATCAACTTTGCAAAATCCAAAGTATCTTCTCCAAAAATTATGAGCTGGAAGACTAGGAAAATCTCTCTTCTCTTCTAAGCATCACCCCTCTAACTAATATGGTAAATACCTAGGATTCCCCATCTTCCATAAAAAACTTATTGACAATCTAAATAGTAAATTAGCTGGGTGAAAGACCAAATTTCTTAACATGGTTGGTAGGGTAACTTTAGCTAAGTCTTTCTTAGCCAGCATCCCCAACCATGTCATGCAATATATCCACCTTCCTAGCAACCTGCATAAGCTGATTGACAAAACCCAAAAGAATTTTATCTGGGGCACTACTGATAGAAAAAATAAAATGCACCTTCTTAGGCGGGACACCATCACTCTTTCCAAAGGAGATAATGGGTTTGGCATGCAAATAGCTGCCATCAAGAATGAAGACCTTCTCTGCAGCCTGGGTTAGAGAATGTACTCCAACCCCACATCCCTGTGGGCCAACACTATCATATCCAATATGGGTTAGGAAGAAAGTGTAGAAACAAAGGCTCTAGGACTTGGAACAACATCAACAAATATTAGAACCTCTGTAATGATGCTTTGTTTTGGGCCATTTAGGATGGGGACACAGTTGAATCTTGGGAAGATAGATGGATCCCTGGAATGCCCCCTCCCTTCTTCAATTGTCCAGGGGACCAACACCAACTCCTCTAACCCTATCATGGTCAAGGATATTTGGAAGGATGGAAGATGGGACTTCACTCTCTTACCTTTTGATATCCCTCCAAATATTATCTACAATATCCAAAATACTTTTCTTCAAAGCACCCAACCCAGCCAGGATACTTCTCTTTGGAGACTTAAAGGTGATGGCGGTGATGGCACCTTCTCCTACAAAAGTGCTTATCACCATATTACCAACCTTAAGAATGATCCCCAGAGAGTCCACATCTCTTTCAGTTAGATCTGGCATGATAAAGTCCCTAATAAGCTCAAGACTTTTGTGTGGCTCATGCACCATAACAGCCTGCCCACTAGAGCCACCCTCTTCAAAAGGGGCTTGAATATTACCACTCTTTGTCATTGTTGGAATTATGCCCAGAAAGACCATCATCACATTTTCTTTGAATGTAACTTAGCCAAGACCTTTTGGAAAAAGCTAATCCAAAAATATAAGAGGAGTATCCAACTCCAGCTTTTTATGTTTGACACCAATATCTAGTCCACCACATGGAAAAGAGTGAACAAATATTACTTTGACAATAACACTCCTTGGGGTACCCTCCTACCCTTCTACTTATGGCACCTTTGGAAAACAAGAAATGCCAATAACTTTCACAATACTAACTCCCATCTTTACTTCAGCATACCTCATTCTAAAGTTGTGGAATACCATCACTTAGGCAATGTCAGTGAGACCACTCCCAAAACCAACATAACCATCAAATGGTTACCTCCCACCCCCAACCTTTTTAAGATTAACATTGATGGGTCTTGCCTTGGCAACCCAGGAAGGGGTGGAATTGTGGGAGTCATCAGGGACTGTAGAGGAGATTGGGTTGTAGGTTTTAGCCAAAGCTTTACCCATGCCACTAATAATATCATGGAGCTCTTGGCCTTGAAGGAAGGCCTAAAGCTTGTCTTCGAATAGAATCTAAAATCATTGGAAGTCTGCACTGATTCACAGGAAATTATAAACATGCTACACCATGGAAACTTACTTTATGATTCAGTTGGCTTTGAATGGAGGTTACTACTAAGGAGCATGGGGAATCCTCCAGTCTACCACACCTACCGGGAGCAGAATAGGGTAGCTGACTTGATGGCAAAGCAAGGCTCAGAGCAGGATCTTTTTGACAGACTACATGTTTTTGCAACTTCACCTGTTAGTGTAGGAGTAGTATTTTGGAAAGATTTTAATGAAAAATCATTCTCCTGCTTTTTATTCAGTAATGGGAATACTAATCCCAACTGTTATGTTTTTGCGCCTGATTAGGCCTTGCTATGTAAAACAATACCTCCTTTTGTTTAATACATTTTTATTTTACAAAAAAAAAAAAATAGATATGATAACCTAAAAAAGTATACAATAAAGACACCAATTTACAGTGTTTTTAGTTTTTTTTTGACAAATAACATAAATCCCAACAGTTTGGAGTTTAATTATAAAAATATGATATTTTGCATAATTACTAAAAATCTCAATTTTGATTCTGTCGAAATACACATAATTAGCTCCCGATATAGCTTCCAATATATCCAATGACGAAGATACATTTTTTCCTTTGTAAAGATACATAATTAGCTACCTATATTTTTTTCAATTTTGGATCTATAGAGATACATAATATATCCAACTAAAATACATTTTTCCTTGTAAAGGTATATAATAAGCTCCCGATAATTTTTTTTCATTTTAAATCTATCAAGATACATAATTAGCTCTTAGATACATCCAATGAAAAAATATAATTAGTTAAGATTTTTGTAATTACTTTATAAGGGCGTAGATTTGTAAAATATGGTAAGTTAAGGTGTATGTTCATTTTTTATTTTTTTTTTATATATTTCAAAATCTTAAAAGCATATGTGATAATTTTTTTTTGTGATCCTATATTGAAGAACAAAGTATAGATTATTTATGAAAAATTTAGCTAAGGAAGTGATAAAAAATATATTAATTATTAGTTCCTTTTATCCTTGGCCTAATATTATTTCCCATGACTCGGTCACATACACAACACCAACCACAACGAAAAAATAACCCGATAAATATTGCGAATCTCCTCAACTTGTTATATTAATTAAACTTATAATTAACATCACGATTAATATAATGATATTATTTAAACATGATTAATTTGATCAAAGTAAAAGAAAAACAGAAAGAAGCATCTGAAAATGCAGCATCAAAACCACAAATTAAAGAACAATCAGCCTCAGAATTACGTGTTCATAGAGATATTAATGAATTAACTTTACCACCAATTTGTACAATTAATTTTCCTAATGGAAAAGATGATCTTATGAATTTTGAAGTATCAATTAAACCTGATGATGGTTATTATAATGAGGGTACATTTCCATTTACATTTCAAATTCCAATATTATATCCACATGATGCACCAAAAGTTAAGTGCAAAGTTAAAGTTTATCATCCAAATATTGATTTGGAAGGTAATGTTTGTCTTAATATTCTTAGGGAAGATTGGAAACCTGTTTTGAATATTAATGCTGTGATTTATGGATTAATTCATTTGTTTACTGAGCCTAATTATGAAGATCCACTTAATTATGAAGCTGCCAATGAGTTGAAAGATAATCCAAGCTTGTTTGAAATAAATGTTCATAGGGCAATGTGGGGTGGCTACGTGCATGAAGAGAATTTCGATCGAGTTGTAGATTGAAATTATATGCATGATATTAAAGGCGGAGTCAAGATTTCTGCTCAGGAGGTTCCAAATCTGAAGGGGTTCAATATCTACGATATATATATAAAAATTATTTTAATCATGTATTAATAATGTATAATTTTTTGTCAAAGGAAATTCGGACGAACCCCTTATTACTAGGCTGGCTCCGCCTCTACATAATATAATCTTCTGATTTTGCATATAATGTAATTTTGGTCACATATTTGTTTCGATAAATTGGAAATAGTATTCGGAGATTATTTCAAATAAAGTGTTTTGTTTCCTTGTTCGTAGTGTTCTGATAATGTTTATCTCGAATAGATAGTTTATAGTATTACTCTGTTGGCGTGTGTCTGTTTCTTTATTATCTAGGGGTGTGTTATTCTATTTAGTTGTTTATATATCCTGAGCCGAGGGTGTTAGGTTCGAAATTGATAGGTCGTCATGCGGGAGCTTATAGTTTGCAAATCATGAGACGATAAATCAAACGACACAGAAAACAATAATAGAAAACATAAAATTATTATATGTTTTGGCCAATTGGCCTACTTATTATAAAACCTAATGTAAAAAAATCATAAAAACTGTAGAGAGAAAATCTCCCCCTGAACAAAACTCTCAAATCTTAAAAGATTACGTTGTGAATGCTATTGTGTTCTGGCTTGAGAAAGAGATCTTAGCTACAAAACCCTTTTAACACTTTGTTTGGATGGTGCTTTATTACGGTTTCATAATGTACTGTACTGTACGGTATGCTACTATACTGTACAGTACAATACAATACAATGTTTGAATGGATTGTATCGTTTACTGTTATTGTTTAATAATAGTTTTATTGTTTGGTTTGATGGTATGATGACTTTAGGGTTTTGGGTGTTCTAGGTGCTATTTTCCCTATTCAGCTGCACCATGTTATATATTTTCGGCTAGTTCAAAATTTAGAATTTTATGTAATTTTGAAAAGAGTAGAAATAGGTTGTACTTTATTTATTATACTCGACTATAATAACCTGATTTAACTGAATATTTGATATTATGAATTCTTTTATGTTTGTGAGGAGTCTATATATTTTTTAATTAAGAAAATAGAGTTTTATAGCCATTTAGCAAGTTTTTTTTTTTTTTTTTTTTAGCTTTATTTCTGTATGCTTCATTTGTATTTATTTGGAGTTAAAGTTCAATAAAAATTAGATTTTTAAGTTATCATTCTTTCTTTAGCAGTTCTAAGAATAACACTAGTACATATATTAGAACACGTATCTCGTAATACAAAATATAGTAGAACTTCAATTAATTACATTCAATTAGGTGTAAAAAAATTGGGTGTTAATAACTGTCTTTTTTGTTTCTTTTCAAGTATCAATCAATTCAAGTAACTTTATAAATAAAAGAAAAAAGAAAAAAATGGTATTCATAAATTGAAAAAGATTAAAAAGAACTCTTTAAGAAAAGGATTTTCAAACTTCAAATTCTATATTTCAAATTATAGAACGCAATTGAAACACACGTTCAATTCTCCCCACTTTGCACTCACAATATTCAACTCAAACGTCTTCATATGATCTCTCAACTCATCAGCTGCTTCATGATTAAGAAAGATTTTTCAAATTTTAAATTTTATATTTCAAATTATAGAATGTAATTAAAGTACCATTTAGTATTTGCAAATAATGGTTTTGGACATCATTATCTACATACACTAAACTTCATTACTTGAAATAACAATGAAGTATTAAGAAAAAACATACGTCACAGGATGACGATCATAAGATAGACAATGTACTTGTTCTCCCCACATCGCACTCCTAACATTCGACTCAAACCTCTTCATATTATCTCTCAACTCATCAACTGCTTCATGAGCTCCAACTTTTAACATCAGCTTTAGCAGACATTCAAGTAAGAATCGATTGATACTTGAAAAGAAAAAAAAATTACTCATATTCGAAGCTAAGTTGAAAAATGGTATTCAGAAATTGAAAAAGATTAAAAAGAACTCCTCAGAAAAAGGCTCTTCAAACTTCAAATTCTATATTTCAAATTTGTTGAATGCAATTGAAATACACATTAACCATTTGCAAATAATGGTTTTGGACATGACTATCTACATACACTAAACTTCAATATAAAAACAACAACGAGTTACAGAATGCGATCGCAAGATAGACAAGGTACATGTTCCTCCCCACACCGCACTCCTAACATTCGATTCAAAGGTCTTCGTATTATCTCTCAGCTCATCAGCAGTTTCATGATTAAGATTAGTTGGAATGTTGCATTTCTCTCTATTTTTTGTTTTATTTATGTGTATCCAAGTCAGCTTTTACACGCTTTGACTATTTTGTTGAATATCTATTAGAGATAAGCATCCAATAATCCTCAAACCATGGCCAAATTAAAGTTGATACAATACACTCCAACTTCATAACGGTCCTATTACCTCCTGAATTCAATTTTAGAGTATTTTTGTTGCCTTTTTGTGCTGATGTGACACCTTTATTACATAAAATGGGGCCCACATCAAAGGTGCCACGTCAACTAAAAAGACTGACAAAAGATGCTACATCAGCTAAAAAGGATGACAAAAATACGTTAAAATTTAGTTCGGGTGGTACTAGAACTTTCGTGAAGTTGTAGTGTATCGTAGCAAATTTAGTCATAGTTCAGGGGTACTAGATGCTTTACTCTATCTATTATATATCCTAACTTAAATTCAGCATACGAGCGAATTTGGTGAAACAAGTATATATGTTATATTTGTGTTTAAAAAAAAAAAGTCATTTATAGCGTATACTCGATCAACTTGCTTTCCTATTTAGTCAAATCTTTAATTTAAACTTGTCACATGTCACATGCTTTAAGACCAGAAAATTTAAGAGACATTTTGATTATACTCTACATATCTTTGGTTTAAGATCAAAGGACAGTCCGGTGCTCTAAAGCCTCCCACTAAATGCTGGGCCCGAGGAAGAGCCGAACTAGAGGTGGCAAAACTAGCCCTCTTGCAATTGTCAGAAAATTAAGTAAAACAAAGCTGGGACAGAATTGAAGAAGCATTTGCCAGGAGTTTGTGGCTTCTGTGCTATACAAAATGTTCACTCTGGTGAAATGGTTAAGACCATCTCTGTTGCTTGTTAAACTTTGCTGGTAAATGTGGTGGTGGAGGCCTTATCGGAATCAATTAAGGATCACCCTCGGTGTATACTCTATCCATTTAGGCCAGTGCACAAGTAACTATGCTGAGGCAGAGGTTATGCTCTACCGTCTTAAATGGTGTGTTAACAAAAACCTAAACTTTTTGTATAAGAAATTTTTTGGTTAGGATTAGGTAGAGCTGTATCCCAGTGATGATGTACAAAGCTTGGTTAAAATGTAACTTTTTGCACATCAATGATAAATGAAGACAAGATTTTAACATATAAAAGGGTATGTATATAAACCAGGTGATAAAATGAAGTAATTTAATGTGGTTTGATCAGTTGACGTACATTTATATGGGATAGATGAACAATTGTACTAATATAGGGGCGTATAAAAACATCGAGAGGATATCCTAATAAAGTACTACATTAATGTGGACGTCGTATAGTGTGAAGTAAGTATCTTTTGTTTTTATGTAACACAATTTTATTCTTTTAAGAGCTGAACTATTCTTCTTTCATTTTGATTTTCAAATTTTATTTGTTCAATCAGATATAACATTATTGCAAGGGAACAGTGTATCATATCAGAAGTAGAAAAATTACATGTTACATGACTCGGAATACACGTGCAATGCCATTGCCAGATGGAATGTTTGTGGTTCCCGACATGAAATATGTCAAACATGGCCTTTCTGTATTGGGAGAAATGATTTGTATTTGTTCTACTCATCGTGATCAGTGGAAGTACACTTTTAACTTATGGATAATGAAAGACTATGGTGTGAAGGAATCTTGGAATCAATATTTTACTATAGAAAGTACCGATCTTTATTCTTTGATACCAGAATACAGGTTTTCAGATGGTGAAGTGTTACTCCGTTGCAAGCATTTTGACCGTTGTGGTTATATATTTAAGACAACCAAAGAATCATCTGGTTTTTGGCCTCAATCTCGTTCAGAATGTATTCAGAATGGATTTGTTTAGACAGAAAGCTTGATCTCTCCAAAATTACTTACATAGTATTTACTCATGTACGATCAAGACAACATCTTTTCGAGGTAATCATACTACCACCTCTTTTTCATTGTAATATTACAAGCTATTGTAGCTTACCATTGCTTTTATTCTAGGAGTGGCAGTACTAACAGGGGACATACAACTTTACTATGCGCTTAAGCTGGTCGAACTGTTGGGGACATATATTAGGATGTCAAACTGAGCAATTTACAGCCTTGTAACAAGTTAGATTTTGTTATTTTTCGGGGATTAACCTTGCGTTGCATATGACTCTTTTCATAAACAAAAAGTGATTGTATGAACTATCTGCCTAGTTGAACTAATCACTTTGTATCAGTTCCATTGTGTTTTTATTATTTAGATAGCATGCTGAAGCTCTCTACTTCACTGAGATAGTGGTATGGTCTGCGTACATTTTATCCTCCCAAAATCCACTTTGTGGGAATATACTGGGTATGTTGTTGTTGTTGTAGATAGCATGCTGAAGCACATTAATGATCCGCTTTGCATCCTTTTCAAAATATATTTTTTCAATAGATGTATGGATTAGATGCACCTCACGAGTTTGAATTCTACCACTGGCAAAGTCTATAATATTAAGTGGAGAAGGGCCAGTGGCGGAGCTAGGAGATTCAAAAGAATACATTTTTAGCCTATTTTCACAATATAATATTTGAATGAAGGACCTTTCATCTACCAAGTCCCGAACTTGGGTGTCAGCTAGCTTTCGAGGATTTCTCGATTATCAAAAAAAATTTTCCATCAGTGTCATCTCCAAGTTTGGTACTTTGAAGTACTCTCATTCTGAAAAAAACCTTATTTGTGTTGCTTCATCTGTTTTCTGCTCCACTGTTGTGCCTGAAAATATTCTGTATTTTCACTAAGCACTGAGCTCTGACAAGTTTTCGAAGATCGACTCATGGCTAGGGGCGAAAGGTCAACCTGATCAGATGTGGTTTGTTTTTTTATAAAATCTATTTCAGCACACTGGCAAAAATGCAAGATAAGGCTGCGCACAATACAGTGATGGGCCTTTCTCGGACCTTGCGCATAGCAGGAGCTTTAGTGCACCGGACTGCCCTTTTTTTTTTTATTTCAGCTCACTGTATGTTATAGCTAATGGAAGAGCTCTCAATTGGCTAGGGTGACCCCATTTCGGCTTACTAATCCCGGAAACTTCAAATACATGCCTAGATCTAAACATACTTTTTAGGTGTTAAAATCCAAAGTTGCAAGGGAAACAAATAAGATCATACCTATAGTAACATGAAGTGATAAATTAGTCGTCATGGCATGTTAGCAGAGAGCTAAATGTAGATGGGAAGTGACCATATGTTTATATACCATATGTCTGCTATATATCGTATACTTCAATTTGTATTTTTCTATATATAAATTGGCAATATATACAACTTCACTGTTTTGATATATTTATTGGTGGAGCAACATCGAGCATACTCCCATGTCGACGCATCTAGTCAATACAATTAGACCTCTCTATAACAGTATCCTCTTTAACAACATCTCCTGTTTTTCATCTTATGTTATTGTATGTCCTCTATAACAAAAATATAATCATAGTAGCAACAAAATATCAAGATGGTGAAGTGCTACTCTTGTGCAAATCTTTGGAACCTAGTGATTCTGTACTTAAGACATCCATAGGACCATTTGGATTAAGACATCTATGTGATGATGCCTTTTGAGAAGGATTTGTTTATATAGATAGCTTTATCTCTCCAAAATCACTACTTAGTTGTTATTTGCTTGTGTATGGTCGAGACACTTTTTTCTTTTTTTTGTTAATCATGTTACAACCTCTTTATCTGTTTTAATGTCATATATTCAACTATCTGATGCAATATAGTTGAAAGTAGTACCTATTATTTTGAATGGAATAGCTAGAAAAATGATGAAATGAAAGGTAATGATTCATATAGTCGATCTCAACATGTTTGGCAGTGAGGTTTTGCTGTTATTGCTAATAGATTATAAGCAACTTCAGGAAAACCTGGCAACACTTTGCTGGCTCAATGGGAATAGCTAATATAGGCATTAACCTCAATGCGCTTTGCAAATTGGTGAAATGGTGAAGACCACCCCTGTTGCTGGTTAAATTTAGTAGCGATGGGAGTAGCATACAAGGTATGTACATAACCAGGCGATATAATAAAGTAATTTAATGTGGTTTGATCAATTGACCTTCATTTATACGGGAGAGATGAACAACTGTACTATATAGAAGAGTATAAAATATCGAGATAATAAATTCTCCCCTTTAAAAGACTCTCCAATCCCTAACTATAGTACTGCATTAATGTGGACATGGTCGTATAGTGTGAAGTAATTATCTTCAACTTTTGTGTAACACAATTTTATTCTTTTAAGAGCTGAACTTTTAAGAGGTAACACAAGTTCTTACCTCTTCCGGATTCACCGGGCATCATCACAATATCAACATATTCCTCTGGATTCATCGGTGTTAGGGACTGTGTGAAGTTTTGATGATGGACATGTGAATGAAACATGTTGTGCTAGCTGTTCCATCCAAGTGAACAAAGTTGCAGGCAAGTTATTGAAAAGATGACTCTGCGTGCAAAATAGGAGTGGATAACACTTATCACAAAAGAAGACGAGTTGAACAAGAAGTCTTGCAGGAGTTGAAGTTGAACAAGAAGTTTTGCAGAAGTTTTGTTTGAACAAGAAGTCTTGCAGAAGTTGAGTTGTGACAGAAGTTGAGTTGAGTAAGAAATCTCAAAGAAGTTCAGTCAAACAAGAAGTCTGGAGAGAAGGCAGTAAAGAATGAGTGAAACTACCTTGGAGTCCTAGCGAAGATAGAAATAGACATTAACTAAAGGACTCTATTAGATGTTGGCTTAAATAGAAGAAACGACTTTCAAAGGAGGAACCCAATGCACTGAAAAGATAATCAACAATCAGCAAAACAATTCACTTACTTGAAGAAGAACTTGATCCCCTACTTAGCAAGTCTTAGACTGTTTGTAATAGATAAGTTCTTTGAGTTGTAATGAGTCATTGTTCTAGTCTCAGTGATCTATAAATTGAGTTAGGAGTTGTTTCTTCAAGTTAGGAAACTCGAAGACTTAGGAATACTTATCTTGGGAAGATTTGTGTTTTTATAGTATAGGAGTTAGAAGTTTTAATTTCTAGTTTTACAAGAAGTCTTGTAATATTGTTGATTGTTGAGGCTCAAGAGTTATAGTGAAGCTGGGGTTAAATCTTGTAGAGATACAGGTCGTGGTTTTTTACACCTTTCTTGAGCCGGGTGTTTTTCACGTAAAAACACTGTGTTTATTTTTTACTTTTGTGAACCATGTTTACTTACCTGTTCCACAGATAGGCAACCAGTAGAGTTAAATATTAAAATTAGTAGGGCATACACTCTAACAAGTGGTATCAGAGCGAGGTTGTCTTAAATAAGGCTAGCACATAAGAAAAGATCAATAATGAATTCTGCACCTTCTACTGGTCACAATGCAGTTTAGTCAACTATTAAACCTCTACTCTTTGATGGCTTTCACTTTATCTGATGGAAAGCAAGAATGGAGATGTTCATCCAAGGTGAAAATTATGAATTGTGCGATAGGATTACTGATGGTCCCACTATTCCAATGAAATTGGTTGTTGGTGAACCAGTCAAGAAAGTAAGGAGTGAATTTACTCTTGATGACTTATTGGCCTTGAAGAAAAATGCTAAGGCCAAGAACATCTTGGTTTGTGGATTAGGACCTGCTGAATGCAACAAGATATCAACCTGTACCACTGCTAAGCAAATTTGGGATGCACTGGTGAATGCTCATAAAGGTACCTCTCAAGTAAGAAAATTCAAGATTTCTCTTCTTTTTACCAAGTATGATGCATTTAAAATGAAGTAAAATGAAACCATGCATGAGATGATGACAAGGCTTACCACCTTAACAAATAAGCTGGCTTCCATAGGAAAAGTCATCTCCGAGGAGGAACAAGTCGAAAAGGTACTAAGGGTATTACCTAAATCAAAATGGAATGTTAAGGTGACTGCAATCAGGGAGGCAAATAAAGATCTTGCAGGTATGAACCTGGATGAAATAGTAGGGAACTTAAGAACTTATGAAATGGAAGTTGATGGAACCAAAGAACAAGCAGCTCTTGAGAAAATCTTGGCATTGAAAGCTTCTGATAGTGATGGGGAATTTGAACTTGATAAGGAACAAGTTGCTTTCATAACTAAGAACTTCAGCAAATTCTTTAAGAAGAAGAAGGAACAGGTAGTAAGAAATGTTCCAATGACAATCCAATGGTTGGTACAAATGTGGCAAAACTGATCATCAGATCAGAGGCTGTCCTGTCTGGGAAATAGAATGGAAGAAGGAAAGGGCTGAAAAAGAACTGAAAGAAAAGGCAAAAAGAAAGGAAGAACATGCAATAATAACAGCCTGGAGGTCTGATTCAGATGAGGATGAAGTTGATGAAACTACATTCATGGCTCTTGGAGACTCAGATTTAGAAGAAGAAGAAGATGCTTCTGAGGTAAGTATACTTGAACTCAAAGAAAAGCTGAAATTGTTTTCAAAACAAAAACTTGTTTCCTTGATGAGTGCACTGATTGATAACTTCTAAGAATTAACTTCTAATGGGGTTGAATTGTTAAACAGTTTTGCAAGTCTAAAATTTAATCTCATTGATTTAAAGGCTTGCACAGGTACAGTTGACAAAGAAAATTGCACTCTTAAGAAACAAGTTGCAGAACTTGAGATTTCAAACAATGATCTCAAGTTTGAAGTTATAAAATTAACTCTCACTAAAAATGGGGAAAAGGCTATGAGTAAAGAACAAGAAAATGTTAAACTTGAGCTGGTTAAATACAAACAAGAATGCCATGATTTAACTGAAAAAATGATTAAGTTGATTTAAGAAGTTTCTAAGTTAAAACTTGATATTGAAAGAGAAAATAGGTGGACAAACTCCTTAAGAATTGTTCACAAGTTGAGTAAAAGAAATTACAATGAAAAGGCTTGGTTAGGATTTCACAAAAATTTTGATGATCCTAAAGATTTATGTTATATCTGTGGCAACCTTGGACATCCCGCCACTGAATGTCCAGTGATTGCTAGAAGCAGATTAAATAGTCAAAAACTGGTTAACATATTTTCTCAGATCAAAAAGAACAAAACCAATTCTGATCAAAGAAACAGGTTGTACTACATGTTGCCTGCATGGACTAGAAGAAATTTAATCCATCCTTTCACTCATAAAATAGGACCCAAGCTTGTCTGGATTCCTACGACTAACCTTTGATTTCTTTTTCAGGAGAAGGTGAAAGAAAACAAAAAGCACTGGTACTTAGACAGTGCTTGCTCAAGGCATATGACTGGTGATAAGAAAAAATACCTTTCACTCTCCAAAATAGATAGAGGAAGAGTTTTTTTTGGTGATGAAAAAAAGGGAATCATTACTGGAGTTGGAAAAATAGGCTTATCTGAGTCAAAAGCATTGAAGGATATCTATCTTGTAGAAGAATTAAAGCATAACCTGTTGAGCATCTCACAACTGTGTGACAAAGGTAATAAAGTTGTTTTTACTGCTGCATGAGTTAAAGTAAAAAATGATGGACACCAAAGAGATTGTGCTCACTGCAAGAAGATACAAAAATGTATATAAAACTGATATCATGGCACTACCAGGACCCGAGTTAACTTGTCTAAGTTCAATAGAAAATGATCCCCTCCTTTGGAATAGGAGACTTGGTCATGCAAGTCTGAAATAACTAAACATACTTTCCTACAAAGACATAGTTTTAGGTTTACCCAAAGCCAAGTTCAAGGAAGAAAAGTTATGTAGTGCATGTGTAAAGGGAAAGCAGGTAAGATCCTATTTTAAGTCAAAGAACCATGTTAGTACTACCAAGTGCCTTGACCTGATTCATATGGACTTATGTAGACCCATGAGACTTCAAAGCAGAGATGGAAAAAAGGTATGTTTTTGTAATTATTGATGATTATTCCAGGTTCACCTGGACTTTGTTTCTAGCCTCTAAAGAAGATGCCTTTGATGTCTTTGGAATTTTTATTAAGAAAATTAAAAAGAAACTGACCACTTCATTAGTTTCCATGAGGTCTGACCATGTTACAAAATTTGAGAATGTAAAGTTCTTGAAATTCTGTTCAGCAAATAGTGTAGATCATAACTTCTCAGCTCCTAGAACACTACAACAAAATGGAGTGGTGGAGAGGAAAAATAGAACCTTGGAAAATATGGCTAGAACAATGATGCTTGCTTTAAATGTTACTAAAAACCTGTGGGCTGAGGCAATAAGTACTGCAACATATATTATAAATAGGTGTATGATCAGACCTTTGTTAGAGAAGACTCCTTATGAATTACTAAAAGGAAAAAAGCCAATTATTTCTCATTTTAGAACCTTTGGTTGTAAATGTTTCATACACAATAATGGAAAGGATAATCTGGGAAAGTTTGATGCTAAAAGTGATGAGGGAATTTTCTTAGGTTATTCACTTCATAGCAAGGCCTATAGGGTTTTAAACAATAGAACTTACTATGTTGAAGAAAGCATGCATGTAATTTTTGATGAATCCTGTGTTAAGACTAATCTGTAGGAATGAAGTGACACTGAAAAATAGGTTACCCATCTCAGTTCATTGACTGGAGCTACCAAACATGGAGGCACCTCAATAGGGGGAACTGAAGTTGAAGGCACAGTAACTGGGGGAATTGATCCACAAATTACTCCAGCTCAAAACATCAGCTGTGATCCTAGTAGTTCATTAGGCTTGATCCTAAAAGGATATAAGTATCAAGGATCACATCCTATTGAAAATATTCTGACTGATCTTGCCTCTGGGATTACTATGAGGTCAGGATTAAGAAGTATGTGTGCCTTCAAGGCATTCTTGTCAGAGATTGAGCCAAAGAAGATAACTGAAGCCTTGCTTGATACTGATTAGATCATAGCAATGCAGGATGAGTTGAATCAGTTTGAGAAAAGTAAAGTATGGTACCTAGTTCCTCTCCCAAAAGATAGATCAGTAATTGGAACTAAGTGGGTGTACTGAAATAAAGTTGATGAGCATGGAGTTGTCACAAGAAATAATGCAAGGCTGGTAGTCCAAGGATACAACCAAGAAGAAGGAATTGACTTGGATGAGACTTTTAATCCTGTGGCAAGTATTGATGCTATAAGATTACTTGTTGCCTTTGCAGCTTATATGGAGTTTATTCTCTATCAGATGGATGTGAAGAGTGCATTCCTAAATAGTATCCTCAAGGAAGAGGTGTATGTTAAGCAACCTTCAGGATTTGAGAGCAAGGATAAAGCCTTTTATGGGTTGAAACAAGAACCAAGGGCTTGGTATGAGAGATTATCAAAGTTTCTATTGGAGCATGGGTATACCAGAGGTAAAATTGACGATACCTTTTTCATAAAAACTAATGGAAAGGATTTGTTGGTTGTGAAGGTATATATAGATGACATTATTTTTGGTTTAAAAAACATGAATATGACTTATGAGTTTGCCAAACTCATGAACTGTGAGTTTGAGATGAGCATGATGGCGGAGCTGAATTACTTCTTGGGGTTGCAAATTAAACAAACATCATCTGGGATAATGATCCATCAACAAAATTATGTCAAAGAACTTCTCAAGAAATTTTCCATGAAAGAGGAAAAAGAGATCAGTACTCCCATTGCCACTGCCAAAAAGCTTGATTTAGATGAAACGGGTCCTGATGTGGAGGAAAAGATGTATAGAGGTATGATAGGGTCATTATTGTACCTCATAGCAAGAAGGCCTGACATTGTGTTTAGTATAGGACTATGTGCTAGGTTTCAAGCACAGCCAAAAGAATCACATCTAAAATCTGTGAAAAGAATCTTCAACTATTTGAAAGGAACTAATGATCTTGGATTATGGTATCCTAAAGGTAGTAACTTTAATTTGGTAGGATACTCTGATGCTGATTATGAGGATATTTCATAAACAGGAAAAGCACTACAGGTATGGCACACTTCCTTGGATCATGCCTGATTACCTGGTCCACTAAGAAGCAAAATTCAGTAGCCTTGTCTACTGCTGAAGCTGAATATGTTGTTGCAGGTTCTTGTTGTGCTCAATTGCTATGGATTAAGCAATAACTTATGGATTTTAGTATAGATGTTGGTTGTGTTCCCATTTTTTGTGATAATACAAGTGCTATTGACATTGCTAAAAATCCTGTTCAATATAAAAGAACGAAGCTTATTAATATTAGACATTACTTTCTTAGAGATAATGTTGAAAAAGGTCATATATCAATTATGTTTTGTTCTACTGAGGAACAAATTGCTGACATATTTACTAAGGCTTTGAGTAGAGAACATTGAAAAGAACAGGTTAGCCTTGGGGATGATTAAAATTGTATAAATCTCCCTCAATGATTGACTAGAATAAGTTGCTCATAAGTGATTGTTGAGTAATTCAGTCTCACACATGTTTATTGTGTATCCTAATTCCAAGAATTAAAGGTAAATTAACTCAGCTATGTATCGCTTTTGCAGTTAGACTGGAACATCTTCATTGACTAGTCAAAAACCAAGTATGATTATTGTTTTCCATAATAGTCTGAAGAGAAACAGGTTATCTATATGTTCCCTTCCGTTACCCCTAAGCCGCCAAAAATCCAAAAGTCTTCTTTTTCAAAAAGGCTGTCAGTCCTTTCCCATCAGAACTGAACCAAGATATCATTAAGTTACCTTTTCCAAATACAATTCTTCCATGATTCATCTTTCACTTCTCCTTCTTAAATACATTTCCTCCCTTTAGTCTCATTCATCACGCTTATCTCCACAAAGAAAATCACTAGACATCATAAATGTTACCATGGCATCTTCTTCTTGAACACCTACTGACTCAACTTCTACTTTACCAAAAGCCATTATTCTTTATTCTAATATTACCTTACCCTCTCTTATTCATCCCTCACCTTCTATCAAGCTATTTGATTTTGTATTATTCCAGAATCTGCAAAACCTTTTTGCAAATTTTTCTTTCAAACCTTCAACCTTCTCTGAATCTGCACTGCTACCTCCAATCCCTCTTCAGATTCTTGATCAAGATGATACTCCCATTGATCGAGATAAAATCCCTATTTCTAATATAGTTCCACAAAGATCCAGATCCAAGCCACAGAAAAAATCCTCCTTCATCTCTATTAAAGCTGATGATATCGTCCATGTTGAACCCTCTCCTATTACTTCTACTCCTCGT
>NC_061116.1:8884856-8919921 GCF_002878395.1 Capsicum annuum
ACTTTCTGAAATGAAAGTTGGTTAAAGGAAGGGTTGTCACTGGTTTTGGGGGCTCTGATATGGATATCTTGTTCACAAAATTAAGAATTCAAGAGTGGTCACACCTATTTCTGCAAGGTGATCATCAAAGAAAGTTCGGAAAGAATAAAGTTTATGAGTTTTACATAAATGAAGTTGCTATTGGGGAAATGTTCTCCACCACAGTTCATGGGAAAACCATCAGTCTCTATACAACTGATTTAGCTAGGATTCTGTATGTTCCTTCTGGAGGTTGGGCACATTATGTGAAAGGTGCTTGGCCACCTCTTAAAAATATCCTATCTGCTCTAGATATCTCCAGGAAATTATTTGGAAATCCTCATATTCTTACGCATTGTAGGGTCTTGAAGAATGAAATATTCCCTCTTTATAAATTTTATTTTGATGTGGTTCACAAAATGATCCTTTCTAGGTAGGAAAGGAGAACGGTTGCCAATTTTCTATAGACTGTAATACCTCGAATTTTCTTTAAGTCGAGTTTCATCTTTAAGAACAGTAAAGGCTGACTTCCCAAGTGAGAAATATTTTAAACTGTATAAAATTTTCCTAATATCGACTTTTTGTCATGCATAGAATTAAATTAACTTTCCAACAATATCAATTTCATCCAAATCCAATATCGGGGTGAGAAGTTATAGCCATTTTACTGAGAGTTGTCGGAGCCAGCCAGGTACGACGGACAGGTTGACGGAACATCGGGTTTGCGACGGACCATCGCCCAGACCGTCAATCTTATACATCTGAGGATTATGGTAGGTTGTACATTCAAGAGTTTGTCAAGTTGCATGGAGTTCCCTTGTCTATCATATAAGATAGGGGTACTCAATTTACTTCTCAGTTTTGGAGAGCATTTCAGTAGGGTCTTGGTGCCCAAGTTTATTTGAGTTTCGCTTTTCATCCGCAGATAGATGGTCAGGCTGAGAGGACCATTCAAACTCTAGAAGATATGTTGAGGGAATGTGCACTTGATTTCAAAGTTAGTTGGGATGAGCATTTGCCATTAATAGAGTTTTCTTATAACAATAGTTACGATGCTAGCATTAAGATGGCTCCATTTGAAGCTTTGTATGGTAGAAGATGTAGATCACCCATAGGTTGGTTTGAAGTAGGTGAAGCTATTGTGATTGGACCTGATGTAGTGTTTGAGGCTACGGAGAAAGTTAAGTTGATTGGAGAAAGGTTAAAGATAGCTCAGATTCGTCAAAAGTCATATGCTGATGTGAGGAGAAGAGGTTTTGACTTTGAGGTGGGTGATTTGGTATACTTCAAGATTTCACCCATGAAAGGGGTGAAGAGGTTTGGTAAAAAGGGGAAGCTTAGTCCCTGTTATATTGGCCCCTATAGGGTTTTGAGCTATGTTGGGAAAGTAGCCTATGAAGTTGAGTTGCCCACAGAGTTGCCAGCTATTCATCATATTTTTCATGTCTCCATGCTTAAGAAGCATATTGGTGATTCCATTGTAGTGGATCCTTCGGAGAGTGCTGATATTCAGAATAGTCTTTCATTCGATGATATTCCTATTAAGATCCTAAATTTTCAGATCCATAGACTAAGGAAAAAAGAGGTTGCCTTGGTCAAAGTTTTGTGGCGGAACCAGTCAGTTGAGGGCACTACTTGGGAGGCAGAAGCAGACATGCGAGCCAAGTACCCGCACTTCTTTTACGCGATTTCATATCAAGCCGAAGGTATTATTCTTCCTTAGTTCAGCCCTTCTAAATCTAAAGTTCATCTATATATCTATTCTTGTACGAGTTCTTGCAATTTTCGAAGTATTCAAGAGTTTAGAAAGATTTTGAGCCGTTTAACAAATTGCTTCAGCTATGTCTACTCAGTTTTTCCTATGTTCTTGGTCTAACAAGAGACATTCAAGGACAAATATTCCCAAGGGGTAGATATTGTAATACCCCAGATTTTCTCTAAGTCTAGTTTCATCTTTAAGAAGAGTAAGGGCTGACTTCCCAATTGAGAAATATTTTAAACCGTGTAGAATTTCCTTAATATTGAATTTTTGTCAGGTAGAGAATTGAATTAACTTTCCAACGATACCAATTTTGTCCAAATCTGGTATCGGGGTAAGAAGTTATGGTCGTTTTACTGAGAGTTTTTGGAGCCGCCCAAGTGCGACGAATAGGTTGGCGGACATCACCCAGACCGTTGCAACCAAGGCAGTGACTCCCTTTTCTGGCCTAAGTGCGATGGCCAAGACGACGGACCGTTAATCTAGCGACGGACCATTGCTAGGACCATTGCAACTAAGGCAGTGTGGCTTTTTTCTGACCAACGTTCAACGGATGATCCAACGGACCGTTAGACTAGCAATGGACCGTCACTCTGACCATCACAAATCCCGTTCAATATTTTTAAGTCATTTTTGAAAGGATCTTTTGGGTTTTTTCCCTTTTAATACCCTGATATATTCAAAACGAAGCAAATAGGCTCATTGTCTCCCAAAACATCCAAGAGCTAGGGTTTCTCCCTCAAGAGCAAATCCAAAACCCTTCTCCAAGAAATTCAAGAACTCACCATAGATTCTACAAATTGAGTTGAGATTCAAGTTTCCCAAGTAAAAGGCTTCAAGAACCCTCTCTTAAGAGTAAGAAGAATAGTCTCATGTAAGTTTGTTCATCTAAGTTACAATCTAAGGTATGTGGGGTTTGAACAAGGACAATTGTTTCTTCCTTATGCCCAAAACTTGTTTTAAATTACAAAGATATATGACTTCATGAGGTCTCTTATGGATTTGAAGTGTGGGTTCATACCCAATATTATTATGCATTAGAGTTTGAGATTTGCCAATGTTCTAGAAATTGAAGTACAAGAGTATGTTGAAATTTTAAGACAAATTGCTGAACATTCCAGATTTCTATATGGTTTGTGTATCCTTATGACATCTTGTATGCATTTTGATGAGTCTTAAATTTAGATTTGATTATGGTTCATTAAACCTTACTTGAGATTTGCAATTTCATGAACTTTTGTGCTATAAGCACCCATGATTTGAGTACTTTGAGATTATTGAGAAAATTGTGACCTTAATGGTCAAAGTGGCTTTGAAATCCACTTTATTACATGAGATTACATATTTTATAGTTGGGTTCTTTATGAACCACGAGATTATTTTTAAAGTTGATTTCCATAAGATAAGCGTTGCTAACTAAAGGGAGTAGTATTTAGCACCGAGTTGGGTAAGTTATTACAATTTTATACCCCAGAACTACGTGCCACTATAGGATTGAGATTTATGGCCCTGAGGCCGAGATAAGTGGTCAATGAGTTGAGGTTATACTCCCTGGCAAGAGTATGATGTCTCTTCCCACCTTGAGGTTTCTTCCTTAGGAGGACAAGACATTGGACTCCATGTAGCTCGCATGGTTTATGTTGGTTAAGAGAACCTCCCTAAATTATTTTCCCCTGAGATAGAATATTTTTCCTAAAGCTTTGAGATAAGTGATTTTCCCTAATAGTAAGATTTTCAAAATAGTTTCTTAAAGTAAAATATTCCCAAGAAGAAAGTAGTTTTCTCTACTAGTAAGAGTTATAGAATTCTGAGTTCCAAGTGTCTTGAGTTTAAAAGAGTTGTAAGTTCTTAAGCATTAAAAAAGTTTTACTCTCCATGAGATATATGCATGAGTTTGAAAGTATTGTTTAAAGCTTTCTTTAGTCTTCGAGTAATGATAATAAGAGGAGTTTAGATTTTAAAGCTAAAGTATAATGACTCACGAGATTTGTGTTACATGCTTCATTATACATGATTTATAAGCTTTACATTTCACTTATTCAAGCTGAGTCATTCCTAATTGCATGCATGATTTGATTAAAGAGTATGGATATTATTTTCTGTAAATGTATACAACCCCATATACTCAGTGCATTCCCAAGTAAGACGTCTATATGCTACATTGTCTTATAATGTAGGTTCAGGTGCTCTGTCCCAGCCTTGTCAGTGATTTTCGAGTACCTTTTTCTACATCTCCACAATGGTGAGTCCTCATGGTTCGAGGACCTATTTTTCAGACATTTCAGAGTTTTAGTAGATATATTATTGCTTCAGTTCAGTTCGAGTCAATTGGGGACCTGTCCCTATGGATCTCTAGTTCATGGAGTAGTAGAGGCTTTGTCAGACTAGTTATCAGATTGTTAGTATGTTGAGATTTCCAGTTTTGTGGTCATTTGGACCGAGTATTTTCTTCGTATTTCCTATCATTTGATATGACAGTGCCAGTATTTTGTTTATTTCTCCTCAAAATGAGTTATTTTATGTAGTGACAGGCTCAAAGGGTTAGCTTGGGGCTACTTGTAGCCATAAGCACTGTGTGACGTCCCGGGAGGAGATTTTGGGTCGTTACAAACTTGGTATCAGAGCCTAAGGTTTAAGGAGTCCTAGGGAGTCTAACAAGCTGCGTTGAGTAGAGTCTTGTTCATCGGTGTGAAGTGTGCCACATTGATGAGAAAGAGGCTACAAAGTATTTTACAAAAAAGTTTCTTTCTTTCAGATTCTATCATGCCTACAGTTGTCCCTCTCATCTAATAATTCATGCTCTCCTATTTTAGAAAATGCCTCCCCAAAGAGCGACCGCCCACAGAGACGCTAATGAGCAACCCCAGCCTGCTGATCCCTTGAATGAGACAGTGTCTCATACTGAGTTTTGGGCGGACTTTTCAGGTGTTAGCCCAAGCAGTTACCACAAATATTCAGGCCAATAACCAGGCATAGTTGCAAATTAGCAAGGAGGTAATTTAGCTGCTGCTAGGATTTTTGATTTTATGCGGATGAATCCACCAGAGTTTTATGGGTCTAAGGCTGGCGAGGATCCCAGTTATACCTTGAGGAGGTGAAAAGATCACATAGGTGATGTATGTTTCTGAGGAAGAAAGTGTTGAGCTGGCATCTTACAGGTTGAAAGATATTGTTTATGACTAAGTTCTAACATGGAAGAAAGGTAGAGGTAAGGGTGTTGCTCTTATGACTTGGAAGGTGTTCCAAGATGCATTCTTGGACAAGTTCTTTCTACTTGAGATGAGGGAAGAAAAGATTTAGGATTTTATGAACTTAAGGCGGGGCTCCATGACTTTTAAGGAGTACTGCTTGAAGTTCAACCAGTTGGCCAAGTATACTCCTGATTTGATTTCTGACACCTGAGCTAGTATGAGCAAGTTCGTGATTGGTGTTTCTGGATTGGTCCTAAAAGAGTATAGGATAACAATGCTAAATAGGGATATAGATCTAGCTAGGTTGATGATGCATGCACAATATCTAGAGGTGGATAAGATAAGGGAGAGAGATAAAGTGAAGGGTACCAAGAGGACTAGATCCGAGCAGCATGATTATAGTTAGGCTAGGTCCCATGGAGGGAACCGCCTACAGTTCCAGAGTCGTTTGTCTATGCCAGTGCCTTCATCAGCTAGTGCCTCACTCCTAGAGGCAGGCAGGAGTAAGGGAACAGGTCTTCTATGTCTAGGTCGCAGAATAGTGTAAGTAACAGACCCCGCTATCCTCCTTGTGCTAAGTGTGGTATAGATCATCCTGATGAGTGTTTATCAGATCTGAGGGGTTGTTTTGGTTATGGTAAGCTGGGCCACAAACTTACCATAAACTTAGATATTATCCGCATTCTAGGTAAGGGAACAGAGATTCTCGACCTCAGGCACAGAATACTAGTGCACCAGCTCCCGTACCTCGTCACGCCCCTGTTCAGGGTGCTTTATCTAGCACTACTGAAGGTCAGCACCAGAACAGATTTTATGCCTTACTATCCTATCAGGAGCAGGAGGACTCTCCCGACATTGTTACTGGTATGCTTCGTGTCTTTTTCTTCGATGTTTATGTGTTGTTGGACCCCGAGTCAAGTTTCTCTTATGTGACCTCATTAGTCGCTATGAATTTTGAAATGAGTCCTGAAAAGATTCTTGAGCCTTTCCTAGTTTCCACACCAGTAGGGGAGTCAGTGGTTGCTAAGCAAGTGTACAAAAATTGTCCTGCTACTGCTCTTTATAGGGTCATATTTGTTGATTTAATAGAGTTAGATATGGTGGATTTTGACCTTATTCTGGGTATGGATTGGCTTCATTCTTGTTATGAATCTATAGACTGTTGTACCCATATGGTCAAGTTTCAGTTTCCTGATGAACCAGTTTTTGAGTGGTTCGAGAATTCGGTATCTCCCAAGAGTCATTTTATTTCCTATATCAAAGCCAAAAAGCTAATATCCAAAGGTTGCATCTATCACCTAGTTAGATTTAAAGACACTAAGTCCGAGGCTCCAACTATTCAGGCAGTCAATATTATTAATAAGTTTCCTGAAGATCTCCTAGGGGTACCTCTCGATAGAGAGATAGAATTTGGGATTGACCTTCTTCCCAACACTCAGCCTATTTTTATCCCTCATTATCGCATGGCACCTGCAGAGCTTAAGGAGTTGAAAGAGAAACTCAAAGATCTTTTAGATAAAGGTTTCATAAGGCCCAATATTTCTCCTTGGGGTGCACCTGTTTTATTCGTGCGAAAGAAAAATGGTTCTTTGCATATGTGCATTGACTATCGTCAACTTAATAAGGTAACAGTAAAAAATAAGTATCCCCTTTTGAGAATTGATAACCTGTTTGGTCAGTTGAAATGTGCAAGTTATTTCTCCAAGATAGACCTTAGATCCGGCTATCACCAGCTCAAAATGAGGGAATGTGATACCCCAAAGACAGGTTTCTGAACCCGCTATGGTCACTTTGAGTTTCTAGTCATGTCTTTTGGGCTAACCAATGCCCCGGTAACATTTATGGACCTCATGAATCGAATGTTCAAGCAATATCTTGATATGTTCGTCATTATTTTCATAGATGACATCCTTGTGTACTCCCGTACTAAGAACGACCATGCAGATCACCTTAGAATTATCTTGCAAGCTCTTAGAGATCACCAGTTGTTCGTCAAATTCAGTAAGTGTGAATTTTGGCTAAGATCAGTCGCTTTTCTGGGTCATATTATTTCAGTCGAAGGCATTAGAGTTAATCCCCAAAAGACCGAAGCTGTAAGTAATTGGCCTAGACCTATTTCCCCGTCTGACATTAGAAGTTTCTTGGGTCTAGCTGGCTACTACCACCGTTTTGTTGAAGGTTTTTCTTCTATTGTGTTTCCCTTGATCCGGTTGACCCAAAAAAAGTTAAGTTTTAGAGGTCAGATTCCTATGAGAAGAGTTTTCAGGAGTTGAAGACTCGACTTACTTCAGCCCCTGTGTTGACCTTGCCTGATGGTATAATGGTTTTATGGTGTATTGTGATGCATCTAGAGTTGATTTGGGTTGTGTATTGATGCAAATAGGTAAGGTTATAGCCTACGCCTCTTGACAGTTGAAGCCACATGAAAAGAACTACCCAACCCATGATCTTGAATTAGCTGCTGTGGTATTTTCTTTGAAAATCTGGAGACACTATCTTTATGGTGTCCATGTTGATGTGTTTACTGATCATAAGAGCCTACAGTAGGTGTTTACCCATAGGGAGTTGAATCTTAGGTAGAGGAGGTAGTTTGAGTTGTTAAAAGACTATGATATGAGTGTGTTGTATCACCCGGGCAAGGCCAATGTAGTGGTAGATGCCCTTAGTAGGTTGTCTATGGGTAGTGTTGCTTATGTAGAGGAAGGTAAGAAAGAGTTAGCTCGTGATGTGCATTGTCTGGCTATATTAGGCGTTAGGTTGCTTGATTCAGCTGAGGGAAGTACTTTGGTGCAAAGTAGATCCAAATCCTCTTTAGTTTCGAAAGTGAAAGAGAAACAAGACCAAGATCCTAGTTTGGTCAGACTGAAGGAGTCAATTAAGGACAAAAAGGTAGAGGTTTTCTCCCAAGAGGGAGATGGCATGTTGAGATTGTAGGGTAGGTTGTGTGTTTCGTGTATTGATGATCTGAGGTAGAGGATTATGGCTGAAGCACATGGCGTGCGGTATAACATTCATCCCAGCACTACCAAGATGTACCGTGACTTGTAGGAAATCTATTGGTGGGGTGGTATGAAGATGGATATAGCTGAGTTTGTAGAAAAGTATGCAACATGTCAACATGTTAGGGTAGATCACCTAAGACCTGGTGGTGTGATGCAAGAGTTTGGTATACCCACTTGGAAGTGGGAAGAGGTGAATATGGACTTCGTTACTGGTTTACCTCTTTTGCATCATCATCATGATTCTATTTGGGTTGTTGTAGGCAGGCTGACTAAGTCCGCACATTTCTTTCCCGTGCCTACATCTTATACAGCTGGGGATTATGCTAGGTTGTACATTCGAGAGTTTTTAAAATTGCATGGAGTTCCCTTGTCTATCATATCGGCTAGGGGTACTCAATTTACTTCTCAGTTTTAGAGAGCATTTCAGTAGGGTCTTGGTGCCCAAGTTCATTTAAGTTCCACTTTTCATCCACAGACAGATGGTCAGGCTGAGAGGACCATTCAGACTCTAAAAGATATGTTGATGGCATATGCACTTGATTTCAAAGGTAGTTGGGATGAACATTTGTCATTGATAGAGTTTTCTTATAACAATAGTTACCACGCTAGCATCGACATGGCACCATTTGACACTTTGTACGGTAGAAGATGTAGATCACTCATAAGTTGGTTTGAAGTGGGTGAAGCTGCTGTGATTTGGCCTAATGCAGTGTTTGAGGCTATGGAGAAAGTTAAGCTAATTAGAGAAAGGTTGAAGATAGCTCAGAGTCGTCAAAAGTCATATGCTGATGTGAGGAGAAGAGGTCTTGATTTTGAGGTGGGTGATTTGGTGTACTTAAAGATTTTACCCATGAAAAGGGTGAAGAGGTTTGATGAAAAGGGGAAGCTTAGTCCCCGTTATGTTGGCCCCTATAGAGTTTTGAGTCATGTTGGAAAGTAGCCTATGAAGTTGAGTTGCCCACAGAGTTGTCAGTCGTTCATCCTATTTTTCATGTCTCCATGCTTAAGAAGCATATTGGTGATTCTGTTGTAGTGGATCCTTCGGAGAGTAATGATATTTAGAACAGTCTTTCATTCGATGAGATTTCTGTTGCGATCCTAGATTTTCAGATCCATAGACAGAGGAACAAAGAGGTTCCCTTGGTCAAAGTTTTGTGGTGGAACCAGTCAGCTGAGGGTGCTACTTAGGAGGTAGAAGCAGATATACGAGCCAAGTACCCACACCTCTTTTCCACGAGTTCAGATCAAGCCGAAGGTATTATTCTTCCTTACTTCCGCCCTTCTAAATCTAAAATTCATCTATATATCTATTCTTGCATGAGTTCTTACAATTTCCGAAGTATTCAAGAATTTAGAAAGATTTTGAGCCGTTTAACAAATTGCTTCAGCTATGTCTACTCAGTTTTTCCTGTGTTGTTGGTCTAACAAGTGACATTCGAGGACGAATATTCCCAAGAGGGAGATATTGTAATACCCCAGATTTTCTTTAAGTCGAGTGTTATCTTTAAGGGCTGACTTCCCAATTGAGAAATATTTTAAGCCGTGTAGAATTTCCCTAATATTGACTTTTTATCAGGTAGAGAATTGAATTAACTTTCCAACGATACCAATTTCGTCCAAATCCGGTATCAGGGTGAGAAGTTATGGCCATTTTACTGAGAGTTTTCAGAGCCGCCAAGGTGCGATGGACAGGTTGATGGACCGTCCCCCGGATCATTGCAACCAAGGCAGTGACTCCCTCTTCTGGCCCAAGTGTGACAGCCAAGACGCCAGACCGTCAAGATAGCAATGGAGCGTCGCTAGGACCGTTGCAACTAAGGCAGTGTGACCTTTGCTGACCAACGTACGACGGACGATCCGACGGACCATCACTCCGACCAACGCAAATCCCATTCAATATTTTTAAGTCATTTTTGAAAGGATCTTTTGGGTCTTTTCCCTTTTAATACCCTGATATATTCAAAACGAAGCAGAAAGCCTCATTATCTCCCAAAATATCCAAGAGCTAGGGTTTTTCCCTAAAGAGCAAATCCAAAACCCTTCTCCAAGAAATTCAAGAACTCACCATAGATTCTACAAATTGAGTTGAGATTCAAGTTCCCCAAGTAAAGGGATTTAAGAACCCTTTCTCAAGAGTAAGAATAAGAGTCTCAAGCAAGTTTGTTCATCTAAGTTATAATCTATGGTATGTGGGGTTTGAACAAGGACAATTGTTTCTTCCTTGTGCCCAAAACTTGTTTTAAATTACAAAGATATATGACTTTATGAGTTCTCCTATGAATTTGAAGTGTGGGTTCATACCCAATATTACTATGCATAAGATTTTGAGATTTGCCAATGTTCTAGAAATTGAAGTACATGAGTATGTTGAGATTTTAAGACAAATTGCTAAACATTCCAGATTTCTATATGGTTTGTGTATCCTTATGACATCTAGTATGCATTTTGATGAGTCTTAACTTGAGATATGATTATGGGTCATTAAACCCTACTTGAGATTTGCAATTTCATGAACTTTTGTACTATAAACACCCATGATTTGAGTACTTTGAGATTATTGAGAAAGTTTTGACCTTAATGGTCTGAGTAGCTTTGAAATCCACTTTATTACATGAGATTACAGATATTATAGTAGGGTTCTTTATGAACCACAAGATTATTTTTAATGTGGATTTCCATGAGATAAGCCTAGCTAACCAATAAGAAAGTAGTTTTCTCTACTAGAAAGTGTCATAGAATTCCGAGTTCCAAGTATCTTGAGTTTAAAAGAGTTCTAAGTTCTTGAGAATTAAAAAAGTTTTACTCTCCATAAGATATATGCATGAGTTTGAAAGTATTGTTTAAAGCTTTTTTTAGTCTTCGAGTAATGAGAATAAGAGAAGAGTTCAGATTTTAAAGCTAAAGTATAATGACTCACTAGATTTGTGTTACATGCTTTATTATACATGATTTATGAACTTTATATTTCACTTATTCAAGCTATGTGAGTCATTCCTAATTGCATGCATGATTTAATTAAAGAGTATGGATATTGTTTTCTGTAAATGCATACAACCCCATATACTCAGTATATTCCCAAGTGCTAATCCACATATACGTCTATGTGCTACATTGTCTTATAATGTAGGTTCAGGTGCTCAGTCCCAGCCTTGTCATTGATTTCTGAGTACCTTTGTCTACATCTCCAAAGTTGTGAGTCCTCATGGTTCGAGGACCTATTTTTTAGACATTTCAGAGTTTTAGTAGATATATTATTGCTTTCAATTCAGTTTGAGTCAATTGGGGACCTGTCCCAATGGCTCTCTGGTTCATGGAGTAGTAGAGGCTTTGTCAGACTAGTTATCAAATTGTTAGTAAGTTGAGATTTCCAGTTTTGTGGTCGTTTAGACCGAGTATTTTCTTCGTATTTCCTATCATTTGATATGACAGTGCTAGTATTTTGTTTATTTCTCCTCGAAATGAGTTATTTAATGTAGTGATAGGCTCAAAGGGTTAGATTGGGGCTACTTGTAGCCTTAAGCACCGTGTGATATCCCGGGAGGATATTTTAGGTTGTTACACAGACCTACCTAGACTCATCATCAAGCACATGCAAAGGGTCTTACTACAAGATGCAAATGGCCATGCTTTGCCATATGAGTTCTGGCTTGCCCCTGTTTTTGAGGATTTTCATGTTCCTGTCAAAGTGTGGTCACTGCAGACCACAAAGGATGTTATTGGATCTGTGAACCATGCTATTGTACCTATTGCTATGAGGAGTGCTGACAACCCCATGCAAAGATTTTCGGAATGCTCTTGCTGCCAAGCAAGGTGAGGTAGAAATGGCACAAGCTGCATTAGAAGCTTCCCAGGCAGCTCATGAGGAGGAGAAACAGGTCCTTCAAGCTCGAATTGCTTCCCTTATAGTCATCTTGGAAAAACAAAGAGCTGAAAATGCTAATATCATTAGGAAGATTACCTCTCTTATCCCCTCTTCCTCATCCACTTAAGCCCTTCTTAGTTCCTTAGGCATCTTTCTTAACTGTCTTTTCATCCTAGCTATTTCTCTTTTGATGCTATTATTGGTTTATGATAAATTGTATCTTGTTCTATGACTGCAATGGATTTTCTTCTATTTAATGTGTTCTGCTTCTTTTTTCTTAAATGCATAGTTGTTCTCTTTCTTTGATTCTTGAATGTTTTAGTGATAGCCCCAGTGGCTATAAATTATAGGATTATTTTCACTGGGTGTTCCAGCTTTTCGATGATGTCAAAAAGGGGAAGAACAGATTATACAATGCTTATAACCCAACTTAACTTGTTTCATTTTGTGATTTTCTATTTTGAACCCTTTACTGAGTATGTCAGGATTGAATAACTGGGTGCGGAGTAACTAAGTTTGTCATCATCAAAAAGGGGGAATTTGTTAGGGCCTGTGTGAAGTTTTGATGATGGACATGTGAATGAAACATGTGCTAGTTGTTCCATCCAAGTGAACAAAGTTGTAGGCAAGTTATTGAAAAGATGACTCTGCATGCAAAATAAGAGTGGATAACACTTATCACAACAGAAGTTGAAGTTGAACAAGAAGTCTTGTAGAAGTTTGGTTTGAACAAGAAGTATTGAAGAAGTTGAGTTGTTGCAAAAGTTGAGTTGAACAAGAAATCTCGAAGAAGTTCAGTCAAACAAGAAGTCCGGAGAGAAGGCAGTAAAGAATGAGTGAAACTACCTGGGATCCTGTAAAGATAGAAATATACATCAACTAAAGGACTCTATTAGATATTGGCTTAAATAGAAGAAACGACTTTCAAAGGAGGAACTCAATGCACTAAAAGATAATCAACAATCAGCAAAACAGTTCACGTACTTCAAGAAGAACCTGATCCCCTACTTAGCAAGTCTTAGACTGTTTGTAATAGATAGGTTCTTTGAGTTATAATGAGTCATTTTTCTAGTCTCAATGATCTATAAACTGAGTTAGGAGTTGTGTCTTCAAGTTTGAGAACTCGAAGACTTGGGAACACTTATCTTGGGAAGATTTGTGTTTTTGTAGTATAGGAGTTAGAAGTTTTAATTTCTAGTTTTACAAGAAGTCTTGTAATATTGTTGCTTGTTGAGGCTCAAGAGTTATAGTGAAGTTGGGGTTAAATCCTGTAGAGGTAAAGGTCGTGTTTTTTTACACCTTTCTTGAGTCGAGTGTTTTCCACGTAAAAATATTGTGTTCAGTTTTTACTTCTGTGAACCACGTTTACTTACTTGTTCCACAGATAGGAAACCAGTAGAGTTAAATATTAAAATTAGTAGGGCATACACTCTAACAATTGGGCATCATCATAATATCACACATTTCTCCGGACTCGAACCGGGCATCATCATAATATCACGTATTCCTCTGAATTCATAGGGCATCATCATAATATCACACATTCCTCAGGACTCGAGCTGGGCATCATCATAATATCACATATTCCTCCGGATATCATAATAATATCACATATTCCTCCAGACTCAAACCGGACATCATCATAATATCACATATTCCTTCGAATTCACGGGCATCATCATAATATCACATATTCCTCCGGATTCACCGGGCATCATCATAATATCACATATTCCTCCGAACTCGAACCGGGCATCATCATAATATCATATATTCCTCCAGATACACAACATACATCCACATGTATAGCCAAACCAATAAGCATAGACAAAAGCTCACAATATATAAAGAAGTAGGGATGTGGGATAACACATGCCATTTTACCTTACTAATAAGCTTCACACGTAATATGAGCATTAACAAGAGCATGAGTATTTACAAGGCATGAACAATAGTCACTTAACAAGATTATTCAAGTCATGATCACAAGATAATACGATAATCTAGTTCAACCATCACAACTCTTATGTACAAATAGTTTAGACAATCATCACGTATATAGGTCTCTAAGCATTTACTTAGTCCAAGCTTAAGGTGGGTCAAGTCCCACTTTTAAATCCCGAGAATGCCAAGATTACTAATACAAGTCTAGCTTCTACCCAAAATTAAGCTAGGTCATCCATACCTCACCATAAGGGCTTACCAATCCTTTCTAGCTCCATAGGGAAAGTCTCTTCAAGAATCCTTCCTAAGTCAACCCAACACCAAGGTCATCTCATATCTAGGCATTATATAGGTCAATACACTCGTAAGGATAGAGAAGTATGCCATTCATGTGTACTTAGAACAACTATAGTGTTCTCACACTAGTCATGAGACCACAATTAAGCTAGCCAAATCCATGGCCTATAGCAATTAATAAATCCCAAGTTCATCATTTAATCAACTATCACCCAAACTCCCCTCCCAATCTCGCAAGATATCAATGAGTACTTTACAAACAAGCTCAATCTAGACTACGGGTAAGCCTAACCTACCTTCAATCCAAGAAACTCACAAACTAACGAGTTTTTCATTTCCTTTCTGAGAAGTTTCCTCTTCCATAAGCAATGCTATCAACAATACCATCTAAGCATTACAACAAGAATGACAATACCCATTATAGCACCATTGTGCCATGGGTTCAAATGGACACCAAAACCCCTCAATTGGGTTTCACCCTTGGAAAGGAGTTTCCAAGACCAACCCATAGCCTAATAATATTTAGGGAGTAAAAACCCTCAAGTAATTTGAGTCAATCACTCAATTTTGGGGCTACAATTGACCTACAATGATTTAGGGGTTTTGAGTCAAGAAACCATGAAATCAATATCAAATAAGAGGAATTCTTACCTTAGATTTGTAGAAAAAATTGGATTACACAAGTTGCTAAGCTTCGAATCAACCCACAAGACTCATTTTTTTGTCAAAAAATATTTATGACTGCTAGGGTTTTCAAAATGCTGAAGAATGTCTCAAAAATCGACCAAAAAGACCCTTTTATACGAGTTTAGATGGGCCCGCAAGGTCAAAACTTTTTTTTGACCTCCCAGACTCATTTTAACTCCATTTTCACAAATGAACTATGTAACTCCACTAAATTCAACATTTCGAACGCATTGGTGAAGTTGGATTTTCCATCCAAGGTCATTTAGGCCACTTTTGGATCCCACATTCATATATTCCAATTTTTGACTTTATAACTAAAGGGTCAAAATGAGCTTGTGTGCTGTGGGATCCGAACCAAGGGTCTACCTATCCTAAAATCGATATTACATAGTTGCTGGCGCAGTCAAATTTACATTTGAAATTATTTACTGAAGTTTTCGCTCTGTGGCCATTTGGAATCGATTAAGACTTCTAAATGGAAAATTGGTTCTAAAAAAAGAATGAACTACCCGGTAATCGAACTATCAGTTCCAACAATTTATAAATGAATTTGGGTAGCTATAGAAAAGCTCCAATGGTGAAAATAAGTGGGAATATGGAAATGACCTGCAACGTCATTATAACCTCCACTACTAAGGAACTTTCGTCCCCAAAAGTTAAAGATGAGGAAATACCTGAAGTCTCAAACAAGTGAGGATATTGGGCTCGTATCTCACTCTCTAACTCCTAAGTGGCCTTCTCCACTGGGCGATGCCTCCACTAAACCTTAACTACAGGAATCTCTCTAGTATACAACCGCCTCACATCACTAGCCAAAATAAGCACAGAATCCTCTACAAAGGCCTATTGCCCATCTAACTTGACTGAGTCCCACCTAAGCACATGAGATGATTTAGGAATATATTTCCGAAGCATGGAGACATGGAAAATTGGATGAATAGCTACAAAACCTGGAGATAAAGCTAACTCATAGGACACCTCACCCACTGAGAACCTCAAAAGGACAAAAACAAATATACACAACATATAAACAAAATGAAAACTACACCCAATAGTACAGAAATCATATAATAAGTCACTGAGAATAATAAGGGAAACTATCCTATTCATATCCAAGAGTCTAACATAATAAGACTAAGGAAGTATCAAGGTGAACTATCTTATTCAAGCTAAATTCAATATTCATCAATACTATACCATATATCACAGTTATATATATAAATAAGGAGCGAAAGAAATATATATAGTAATATACAACGCTAAGTAACAACTATTCAAAATGAACAACGAAGTAAGGGATATACGGTCGAACCATATCTTCATATAGCTAGATATATTTATATATATATAAACATGAGATCATCTCAAAGAATATCCTATATCATCATATTATCATTTAAGACCTCATTATAACACTTATCAAGATTTAAATACTATCATACTCAGGATTTCTAATCCACATGGCTAGACATGAAATAATCGTGCATAATAATGCAATAAAAAGATAGGAGGGGCCAATAACGTACCTTAAATCCCAATATAAAATCAATGATCAATTTGTCATAAGCTAGCCATAATAATGATCATAACAATGATAACAACAATATCAATAAAACGTGAATAACCAGCTACTTCGGGCAACCAAATACCTAGCCTAGCCTATGCGTTCCACTACCTCCCCAGACTTAGAAAATTAACACACAACAACATAAAGCATATTCTTCACCTATATCCATGCAACGGTCCCATATCGACTGATAGACATTGGCGATAGGCGATGCATATACAGGGATGAATGCAAGGTACACAATCAATATCACAACTCATAATAACTGTCATCACCATGATCATTATTATCGCAATCAACCTCCAGTCTTGTCGGGTATAAACGTATCATCATAATATTCTCTGGCCTTGTGGGGTATCAATATAATCACAATAGCATTCTCCGACCTTGCCGGGTATCAATATCATCACAATAGTATCCTCCAACCTTGCCAGGTATCAATATCATCACAATACTACCTTCGGCCTTGCCGGGTATTAATATCATCACAATAGTATCCTCTGGCCTTGTCATGTATCAATATCATCAAAATAGTATCCTTCGGCCTTATCAGGTATCAATATCATCACAATAGTATCCTCCGACCTTGTCGGATATCAATATCATTACAGTAGTATCCTCCGGCCTTGCCGGGTATCAATATCATCACAATAGTATCATCTGGCTTTGCCAGGTATCAGTATCATCACAATAACCATTATGGAATAACATATATTAATATAAACATGGAAATAATCGTATTACCATAAAGTATCTATCTAGACATTACTTCCCAACTACTCGTTAGTAGGTAATCAATGCTATCTGCAATGAAACCACTAGTTCGCTCGTCATCACGTGACTTATAGTTATTTTTCTAAACATTATCCTTATTCAGGGGATAGCAACTAAGCATTATTTATTAAATAGCCAACATCTAACATCTATCCAAGGTTCATCACTAGACCATAATCGTCATTTCCCCACCATTCATTATTATCAACTACTCATCCTATATCCGTTAATCATTACTAGACAACACATTAGTACTTATCACTTAACAATCTTTTATTAACTGACATCATTCATTAACTAACCATCGTTGATCAACTAAACCTCATTTAACTATTCATTAATTAGACACTAAGCAAATATTCTACGTTATTAACTAAACACCTCTTTATTACCGGCATCAGTTATTATCTAGCCTATTTAATACATAACCCCTCATTTGACAACTAATCGACATTATAAACTTAGTCATCAATATCACTAATCTTTACCTATGCTAAACCCTACATCATCATTAGCCATGCATCAACAATCGATAGCTACCATATTTTAACTAAGCAAGACTCATTAACAAATACATTTGATTCCTAGCCACCAAGTTCTATAGTCTCCTAAAAGACAACTAACTACCATATAACATAGGCCATAATTAATCTGAACAATCATAAGATCATATTTCATCTAGAATCACATAAGTTGCTGATATAATAATCATGAATATACCAAATCTATGCATGTCATCACCAATATTCAATCAATAAAGTCGTAAGCAACATACCACATCTTTTTCTGTCCCATATCGGAGAGATGAGTATACAAATATATACATATTTATATTCATAAACTGTAATCGCTCATTTATTATGATAAACACTTCTTGACTATTCAATAAATATCATAACACGACCCTTAGCCCATTAATTTATTTGAAATAATCACAGCATCATAATCATGGCCTTAGGCCCATACACATATCCGGAACTCATATCAATAATCATATTTAGAAGCCATAGCATATCCCTAATCATCTCACATATAGAAGGCATAATATTGATAAGCATGTTATAACTCTCACACAAGAGTCATCTCACATCTTAGAGGAATAATATAGATAGACATGTAATTGTCTATAGGATATCATATATCAATAGGTCATACAACATAACAAAGAGGAATATCACTTCTCTAGGACAATTTACATATCCAAGAGGAACATAGTCTCTATAGGGCCGACAATCATGACTAAAGAAAATAACAACTCTATACGCCAATCATCAAGTCTAAGAGAAAATACAACTCTATAGGACAATCATCAAGTCTAAGAGGAAATAGCATCTCTATAGTCCAATCATCAAGTCTAAGAAGAAATAGCATCTCTATAGGCCACATAACATATCTAGGAGGAATATTACCTCTAAATGCCTACTCACTTCCACAATGAGTATAATAACCATAACTCAAAAGCCACAATCGAGAACGTCAATAAAGTTACCAAGTTATGAAGTAACCTTATTCTAAGGTTTACTAGCCTCATCTATGTCTAATATCCACAACTAAGTCCACAGGACTTAACACAAGCTTAGGCCTAAGTGGGTCGAATGATCCCACTTCTAATCCACAATTTTCATAATTAGGCATACTATACTCCAAATTAGGCTAAGGTATCTAGTTCATCTTCTAGATGTCAAGTAAGCCATATTCAAGCCTAAGATAGCAACTTGACTAGAAACAAGGGCACTCAAGTAAACTCTACTCAACTTACGATTTCAAGACTACCATACTTGCACAATAAGGCTAAATATACAAATCATGCTCCAAATGCTAAAACCATATTACAAACATAGCATTATATGATATCCATGCTATAATTAATCTAAACTAAAGAGGAGGGAAATAGGATATAAAAGGGTCATACACATGCCAACTTACGCGTCCAAAACTCTAATCTATTCCATAAACATCAACAAGCAAGTTATCCTACTCATAATCAATACTAACATCCATATTCACACACAACTTATATCACACATTATCTATGAAGAAAAGTAGACAGAAGCCTACCTCAGGGCCAAACCGCAAAACCTCACTTTATGCACAACATGCTCGTCTTCACATTACAATCCTCAAAATGTCATCACACTATCAAAACCATAATCTACTCATTAATATGAGTCTAATTATACCCATATTGCAGTATTGTGCTCCGGGTCCAAAAACGACACCAAAATCCTAAGTGGGTCCCAGATATAAAAAATAAGTTTCTCAGGCCAACCCAATGTTCACATGTGAACAAGGAATCATAACCCTCAAAGAATGAGTGAAAACTAAGCATACTTTGGGCTAAAATCAAGGCCTAAGATAAATTGGTGTTTTGGGTCCAAACGAAGAAATTCAGGCATGAATGCAAGAAATTCTTACCTTAATCTTGAAGATAATCATGATAAAAGATGATAATTAAGCTCCCAATCAACCCCCATGACCAATTTTGAGTTATTGAGAATATACTACAAACCAACTCATACTCTTAGCACGATATGAATGAAAAAAAATGAAGGACTCCTAAGAATGTCACATTGCCTCCCGAAGATAGAAAATAGACATTAACATTCTGATCTGTAGGACTCTATTAGACACTTGCTCTTGTATTAATAATATCGGTGAAACCTAAGCTCTGATACCAGTTTTGTCATGACCCAATTTTGTTGTCATGATGGCACCTACCATATCCCACCGGTAGGTAAGGCAATACCGTAACCTGAAGCTATTGTAATGGGTTACCTTAGTAAGAACGTCCACCTTAGACCCTATTTATGAAACAATACATAACAAAAATATTTCACGACTAAGCATAATTGATATTCAAATACAAATCCCATGACCTGATAGTATTAATACAAGAGCTTCTAAACTTGACAATAGGAATTTACAATCTCAGAATCTAAAATGTCTTAAATAATCTCATACATTTGTCTTGAAAGCAAAAGACAAATAAGGATAGAGAGGAAAGAGGACAACTCAATCTCCAAGAGCTCACCTTGTCTCCGAATAATCAACTCACATGAATTAGATCAACGGCAGAAACTAGAACCTGGGTTTGCATCAAAAAGGTACAGAAGTGTAGTATGAGTACCAAAACATGGGTACTCATTAGGCACCATCGGCCGACTGAGCTCAAATATAATGTAAAGACAATATAAAGTAAGACAATGATCTTAAAGTCAAGGGATAGGATCGAACCTAAACATGCTTTGATACCACTGTAACAATATCTATACTACTAAAGCAATAACATGACATACTATCTCAATATACCCCATAATCTCCATAACAACTGAGTATCATTTCAAAAACGTAAAGCCATATACACAATTGCAAAGCATCTACTTGTCATAATCATCATCAACCATATTTAGAACATAAACACAAAAACTTACCACGATGTCCCATACCGCTAGGAAGTGCACGAAAGAGAGCACAACAAGAACTCATCACGGCGTCCCATACCACCGAAGAGCACACAAAATAATATCAAACAAGAACTCATCACAACGTCCCATACCACCAGAGAGTACACCAAAGAATACAACCAATAATACAATAAAGCACAATTACTCCATCAATTTACCAAAAATCGCGGGTAGCACAACCCTTCCATAGCTCATTATCAAAATCCACTTCCAAATACCCAAACCATAATTCAACATAAAGAAAGCAACATTGTCATAGCATAGGCATGTAATCATTAATTCTACAATTCATTGATAAATACTGCGAAGTTCTTACTAATTAACCTTATTTTTTCAAAAGTCAAAAGAGTATAAGTCTTAAAATCACTAGTCATCAAGTTGGGGAAAAACTACAACCCACTCATAGTATAGGTTATTCAACTATCATAACGCCATTCTTTAACTAGCATCATCATGACATGAGTTATCAACTAAGCCATCTCAGTTTCACATGTTAGGAGATAATTTAACTAACCATCACGCAATACTAGATCCATCATCACTAAGCGTGTCACAACCTTATGGACTAGTTTCCATATTTTAATCAAGTAAAGTCCACTAACTATTTTACTAGGTTTCTAGGTTCTAAATAATAATCATATATTTTAGAAGTAGCTAGTTATCACATAAGCAATTTTACTAGGCAAGATTTCATAATCTAACCTCCTATTCAAGCCAAGTATATATATATATATATATATATATATATATATATAAGGTTAGCCCTTGAATTTTGATGCAAGTTTACACATAACACTAAGTCTTAACTCAATAATAGGCATAAATTTCCTCTAGTAGCTAATTTAGCATCAACAAGGGTCACACCTCTAATATAGTGATTTAGAACAAGAAGCGAATAATAATTTACCAAGAGAGACCTTATAATTCAAGTACATAGGCAGTTGGCCCAACATAGCCTAACCTTTCAAATATCAATGCATATAAGTAAGTTTTTCCAACATAACATCATAATGTTCTTACCTCTTTCGGATTCATTGGGCATCATCATAATATCAATATATTCCTCCAGATTCATCGAACATCATCATAATATCATATATTCCTTTGGACTCGAATCGAGCATCATCACAATATCATGTATTCCTCTGGATTCATCGAGCATCATCATAATATCACACATTCCTCCGGACTCAAACTGGGCATCATTATAATGCCACAAATTCCTCCAAATTCACCAGGCATCATTATAATATCACATCTTTCTCCAGACTCAAACCAGGCTTCATTATAATATCATATATTCCTATGGATTCACTAGGCATCATTATAATATCACATATTCCTATGGATTCACCAGGCATCATTATAATATCACATATTCCTCTGGACTCGAATCAGGCATCATCATAATATCACATATTCCTCTGGATTCACCGCGAATCATCATAATATCACATATTCCTACGGACTCAAACCGGGCATTATCGTAATATCACATATTTCTCTGGATACACAACATACATCCACATGCATAGGCAAACCAATAAGAATACATAAAAGCTCACAATATATAAAGAAGTAGGGATGTGGGATAACACTTGTCATTTTACCCTACTAATAAGCTTCACACGTAATATGAGAATAAACAAGAGAATGAGTATTTAAGAGGCATGCACAATATTCACTTAACAAGATTATTCAAGTCATAATCACAAGATAATCTGATAATCGAGTTAAACCATCACAACTCCTATGTACAAATAGTTTAGACAATCACCACGTATCTAGGTCGCTAAGCATTTACTTAGTCCAAGCTTAAGGTGTGTCAAGTCCCACTTTTAAATCCCGATAATGTCAAGCTTATTAACACAAGTCTAGCTTCTACTTGAAATTAAGCTAGGTCATCCGTACCTCACCATAAGGGCTGACCAATCCTTTCTAGGTCCATAGGGAGAGTCTCTTCAAGAATCCTTCCTAAGTCAACCCAACACCAAGGTCATCTCCTGTCTAAACATTATATAGGCCAATACACTCCTAAATATAGAGAAGTATACCATTCATGTCTACTTAGAACAGCTATAGTGTTCTCCCACTAGTCATGAGACCACAATTAAGCTAGCCAAGGTCCTAGAAAAAGGGTCAAATATCATACCTTACAAATCCATGGCCTATAACAATTAATAAATCCCAAGTTCATCATTTAATCAACTATTGTCTAAATTCCCCACCCAATCTAGCGAGATATCAATGATTACATTACAAAAAAGCTCAATCTAGACCACAGGTAAGCCTAACCTACCTTGAATCCAAGCAACTCACGAACCAATGAGTTTTTTCTTTCCTTTCTAAGAAGATTCCTCTTCCACAAATGATGTTATAAACAATACAATCTAAGCATTAAAACAAGAATGATGATACCTATTATAACATCATTGTGCCATGGGTTTCAAATGGACACCAAAACCCCAATTGGGTTTTACCCTTGGAAAAGAGTTTCCAAGGCCAACCCATAGCCTAATTATATTTATGAAGTTAAAACCCTCAAGTAATTTGAGTCAATCACTCAATTTTGGGGCTACAATTGACCCACAATGATTTAGGGGTTTTGAGTTAAGATACCATGAAATTAATATCAAATTAGAGGAATTCTTACCTTAGATTTGTAGAAAAAATTGGATTACACAAGTTGCTAAGCTTCTAATCAACCTGCAAAACTCATTTTTTTTGTCAACAAAAATTTATGACTGCTAGGGTTTTTAAAATTGTGAAGAATGGCTCATAAATCGGCCAAAAATACCCTTTTATACGAGTTTAGATGCGCCCTCAAGGTGAAAACTTGTTTTTGACCTCCCTGACTCATTCGGACTCTATTTTTCGTAAACAAACTATGTAACCCCACTAAATTAGACATTTCAAATGCATTGGTGGAGTTAGATTTTCCATCCAAGGTCATTTAGGCCACTTGTAGGTCCACATCCATATATTCCAATTTTTGACTTTTCAACTAATGGTTTGAATTGAGCTCGAGTGCTGTGGGATCCGAACAAAGGGTCTACCTATCCTTAAATCGATATTCCATAGCTTCTGGCACAGTCGAAGTTTGCATCTGAAATTATTTTACTGAAGTTTACGCTCAGCGGCCATTTAGAATCGATGGAGACTTCTAAATAGGAAATTGGTTCTAAAAAACAACGAACTACCCGGTAATCGAACTATTAGTTCAAACAAGTCATAAATGACTTTGGGCAGCTATTGAAAAGCTCTAATGGTGAAAATAAGAGGGAATATGGAAAATAACTAGCAAGGTCATTACAACCTCCACTACTGAGGTACTTTGTTCCCAAAAGTTAAAGATGAGGAAATACCTGAAGTCTCGAATAGATGAGGATACTGCGCTCGTATCTCGTTCTCTAACTACTAAGTGGCATCCTCCACTAGGCAGTGCCTCCACTAAATCTTAACTACAGAAATCTGTCTAGTAGATAACTGTCTCTTATCACTAGCAAAGATAAGCACGGACTCCTCTGTAAAGGCCTATTGCCCATCTAACTGGACTGAGTCCCACCTAAGCACATGAGACGGTTCAGGAGTATACTTCCGTAGCATGGACACATGGAAAACTAGATGAACAATTACAAAATATGGAGGTAAATCTAACTCATAGGACACCTCACCCACTGAGAACCTCAAAAGGACCAAAGCAGATATACACAACAAATAAACAAAATGAAAACGACACCCAAGAGTCCAGAAATCATATAATAAGTCAATAAGAATAATAAGGGAAAACTATCTTATTCATATCCAAGAGTCTAACATAATAAGACTAAGGAAGTATCAAGGTGAACTCTCTTATTCCAGCTACATTCAATATTCATCAATGCTATACCATAAATCGCAGGTATATAAATGAATAAGGAGCGAAAAAAAGATATATAGTAATATACAAGGAGAAGTAACGACTACAAAATGAACAGCGAAGGAAGGATATACGGTCGTACCATATCTTCATATAGCTATATATATATATATATAAACATGAGGTCATATCAAAGCATAACCTATATCATCATATTATTATTTAAGATCTCATTATAACACTTATCAGGATTTAAATACTATCATACTCGGGATTTCTAATCCACATGGCTAGACATGAAATAATCGTGTATAATAATGCAATCATAAGATAGAAAAGGCCAAAAACGTACCTTATATCCCAATACCGAATCAATGACCAATCTGTCATAAGCTAGCCATAATAATGATCATAATAATTATAACAACAATATCAATAACGATGTGAATAACCAACTACTCCGGGCAACCAAATACCTAGCCAAGCCTATGTGTACCCCCACCACCCTAGACTTGGAAGGTCCAATCAACACACAACAACATAAAGCTTAGTCTTCACCTATATCCATGCAACCATCCTATACCGGATGATAAACATAGGTGCATACTAGTGATAGGCGATGCACATGTAGGGATGAATGCAAGGTACGCAATCAATATTATATGTCATCGTAACTGTCAACACCATGATCATTATTATCGCAATCAACCTCCATCCTTTTCGGGTATCAATGTATCTTCATAATATCCTCTAGCCTTGATGGGTATCAATATAATTACAATAGCATTCTCCGGCCTTGCTGGGTATCAATATCATCACAATAGTATCCTTCGACCTTGACACATATCAATATCATCAAAATTGTATCCTCCGGCCTTTCCCGATGTCAATATCATCATAATAGTATCCTCTGGCCTTACCGGGTATCAATATCATCACAATAGTATCCTCCGACCTTGTCAGGTATCAATATCATCACAATAGTATCCTCCAACCTTGTTGAGTATCAATATCATCACAATAGTATTCTCTGGCTTTGCCAGATATCAGTATCATCACAATAACCATTATGGATTAACATATACTAATATCATCATTAACATAATCATATCACTATAATGTATCTATCTAGACATTACTTCCCAAATACTCGTTATTAGCTAATCAACGCTATCTGCAATGAAACCTCTAGTTCGTTCGTCATCACGAGACCTCTAGTTATTTGTCTAAACATTATCCTTATTCAGGGGATAGCAACTAACCATTATTTATTAAATAGCCAACATCTAAAATCTAGCCAAGGTTCATCACTAGATCATAATCGTCATTTATCCACCATTCATTATTATCAACTACTCATCCTATATCCGTTAATCATTACTAGACAACACATTACTACTTATCACCAAACCATCTTTTATTAACTGGCATCATTCATTACCTAATCATCGTTAACCAACTAATCTGCATTTAACTATTCATTAATCAGCCATTTAGCAAATATTCTATGTTATTAACTAAACACCTCTTTATTACCAACATCAGTTATTATCTAGCCTATTTAATAAATAACCCCTCATTTGACAACCAATCGACATTATAAACTTAGTCATCAATATCACTAATCTTCACCTATGCTAAACCCGACATCATCATTATCCATGCATCAACCATCTATAGCTACCATATTTTAACTAAGCAGGACACATTAACTAATACATTTGATTCATAGCCACCAAGTGCTATAGTTTCCTGAAAGACAACTAACTATCATATAGCGTAACCCTCAATTAATCTAAACAATCATAAGATCATATTTCATCTAGAATCACATAATTTGCCGATATAATAATCATGAATATAACAAATCTATGCTTGCCATCACCAATATTCAATCAATAAAGTCGTAAGCAACATACCGCATCTTCCTCATATCAATAATCATAACACAGACCTTGGATCATTAATTTATCTAAAATAGTCACAACATCATAATCATAGCCTTAGGCCCATACTCATATCTGGAACTCATTTAATAATCATATTTATAAGCCGTAGCATATCCCTAACCATCTCACATATAGGAGGCATAATATTCAATCAATATCATAACATGGCCCTTAGCCCATTAATTTATCTAAAATAATCACAACATCATAATCATGGCCTTAGGCCCATACACATATCTGGAACTCATATCTATAATCATATTTATAAGCCATACCATATCCCTAATCATCTCACATATAGGAGGCATAATATTGATAAGTATGTCATCATCTCTCACATAAGAGGCATCTCACATCTAAGAGGAATAATATAGATAGGCATGTAATTGTCTGTAGGATATCATATATCAATAGGTCATACAACATAACAACGACGAATATCACTTCTCTAGGAAAATTTACATATCCAAAAGGAACATAGTCTCTATAGGACCAACAATCATGACTATAGGAAATAGCAACTCTATAGGCCAATCATCAAGTCTAAGAGGAAATGACAACTCTATAGGACAATCATCAAGTCTAAGAGGAAATAGCATCTTTATATTCTAATCAGTATATCTAAGAGGAAATAATATCTCTATAGGCCACATAACATATCTAGGAGGAATATCACCTCTAAATGCCTACTCACTTCCACAAAGAGTATCATAACCATAACTCACAAGCCACAATCTGAGAACTTCAATAGAGGTTACTAAGTTATAAAGTAACCTTATTCTAAGGTTTACTAGCCTCATCTATGTCTAATATCCATAACTAAGTCCACGGGACTTAACACAAGCTTAGGCCTAAAGGGGCCGAATGATCCCACTTCTAATCCATAATTTCCATAATTAGGCATACTATACCCCCAAACTATGATAAGGTATATAGTTCATCTTCTAGATGTCAAGTAAGCCATATTTAAGCCTAAAATAGCAACTTGACTAGAAGCAAGGGCACTCAAGTCAACTCTACCCAGCTTACGGTTTCAAGACTACCACACTAGCCCAATAAGGCTAAATATACAAATCATTCTTTAAATGATAAAACCATATTCCAAACATAGCATTATATCATATCTATGCTATAACTAATCTAAACTAAAGAGGAAAGGCAATAGGCTACAAAAGGGTCATACACATGCCACTTTACGGGTCCAAAACCCTCATCTATTCCATAAACATCAACAATCAAGGTCAAGTTATCCTACTCATAATTAAGACTAACATCCATATTCACACGCAACTTATATCACACATCATCTATGAAGAAAAGTAGATAGAAGCCTACCTTAAGGCCTAACCGCAAAACCTTACTTCATGCACAACATGCTTGTCTTCACTTTACAATCCTCAAAATACATCATACTATCAAACCATAATCTACTCATTTATATGAGTCTAATGATACCCATATTTCACTATTGTGCTCTGGGTTCAAAAAGAACACCAAAATCCTAAGTGGGTCCCATATATGAAAAACAAGTTTTCAAGGCCAACCCAATGTTCACATGTGAACAAGGAATCATAACCCTTAAAGAATGGGTGAAAACTAAGCATACTTTGGTATAAAATCAATCCCTAAGCTAAATTGAGGTTTTGGTTCCAAACGAAGAAATTTAGGCCTGAATTCAAGAAATTCTTACCTTAAACTTAAAGATAATCCCGATACAAGATGATAATTAAGCTCTCAATCAGCCCCTATGACCAATTTTGAGTTATTGAAAATATACTACAAACCAACTAAGACTCTTAGCATAATATGAATGAAAAAAATAAAGGACTCCTAAGAATGTAACATAGCCTCCCAAAGATAGGAAACGAACGTCAACGTTCTGATCCGCAGGACTCTATTAGACACTTGCTCTTGTATCAATAATATCAGTGAAACCTAGGCTCTGATATCAATTTTGTCACAACCCAATTTTTGAGTCATGATGGCACCTACGACATCCCACCGGTAGGTAAGCCAATATCGTAATATGGAGCTATTGCAATGGGTTACCTTGGTAAGATCGTCCAACTTAGACCCTATATGTGAACACTATATATAACAACAATATTTCAAAACTAAGGACAACCAATATTCAAACACCAATCCCCCGACCTGATAGTATTAATACAAGAGCTTCTAAACTTGACGAGATAAATTTACAATCTCAGAATCTAAAATGTCTTAAATAATCTCATACATTTGTCTCAGAGCAAAAAACAAATAAGGATAGAGGGGAAAGAGGGTAAATCAATATCCAAGATCTGACCCTATCTCCAAATAGTAAACTCACTTGAACTAGCTCAACGGCGGCAACTAGAATCTCGATCTGCACCAAAAAGGTACAAATATGTAGTATGAGTACCAAAATAGGGGTACTCAGTACGCATAATTGGCTGACTAAGCTCAAATATAATGTAAAGATTATATAAAGTAAGACAATGATACAATGATCTTAAATTTAAGGGATAAGATTGAACCTAAATCTGTTTTGATACCACTGTAACAACATCTATGCTACTAAAGCAATGACATGACATACTATCTCAACATACCCCATAATCTCCATAACAACCAAGTATCATTTCAAAAATGTAAAGCCATATACACAATCACAAAGCATCTACTTGCCATAATCATCATCAACCATCTTTAGAACATAAACACAAGAACTTACCACGACGTTCTATACTGCCAGGAAGTACACAAAAGAGAGCACAACAAAGAACTCATCACGGCGTCCCATACCACCAGAGAGCACACAAAATAATATCAAATAAAAACTTATCACGGCATCCCATACCACCAGAGAGTATACCAAAGAATACAACTAATAATAAAATAAAGCTCAACTACTCCACCCATAAGGCGGTGCCTCCACTAAACCTTAACTATAGGAATCTCTCTAGTATATAAACGCCTCACATCACTAGCCAAAATAAGAAACAAACTCCTCTACAAAGACCTACTTCCCATCTAACTGGACTGAGTCCCACCTAAGCACAGGAGACAATTTAGGAATATACTTCTGCAGCATGAAAACATGGAAAACTGGATTAACAACACAAAATGTAGAGGTAAAGCTAACTCATAGGACACCCCACCTACTTAGAACCTCAAAAGGACCAAAGCAGATATACACATCATATAAATAGAATGAAAACTACACCCAAGAATGCATGGATATAGGTGAAGAATATTTGGAATCTGAAACTAATGCCTGATGCATGAACTGAACTGAAGTTATGACTTGCATGGTTGTGAAGGAATTTCCTTCTTAATAGGAGAGATGAAAACCATAGAAACTTGTCTACCTAATAGCTAAATCGAATTACTGGTTATACAAACTAACTCATATTGAAGACTTATACTTAACTGGAGTATTTCTTCAACACTCTTTATATGAAGTTCTAATAACTTTAGGGAGCAAAGAATCTTGGCATGGTCTGAATAGGAAATCTGAATCTAAAATTCTATAATATGGGACACAGGCGTACGAAACATTAGCTAGGATAGAGTTACTAAGCCTTATGCACTGCAACTACTTACTTACAATCTTGGCCACACTTCTCAACTACTCCCTCAACTATACTTTCTACTTCAACACCATACTTTACTTGAGGCTACTAAAAATATTCACATGGTTACTGACAACTGTATCGACTGAGTTCTGAGCTGGACTAAGTTCTCCCACTATATTCAAGCCTACTTAAATCTATAAAATGCACATATAACATTGTAATACTAGTCTGAGTCATGAATTCAATACACTCTGCATTTTTATAACTTTCTATCTCCTGAATAATTTTGATTACCCCTTTAACAACTAAATACAACTTCTTCTAGCCATTCATTAATGGGTAGTGCATTTATCAATTTACACACCAACGTGACATTCAAGCCTATCTTCATAACTATAGCCTTATATAAAACAAGCATGCAACAATTTTTCCTTAACATAAAACATTTACTTTCTCACATCTAAACAAATTATTCATCATCACCATCTTTTCATAAGGGAAGGTCACTGAAAAGTTAGAACATGAGATCCTAAAGCATAGAAGAAATACCATGCATAACTTGAGCATTTAACTGGGGCTTTAGGAATAGAGTATAAATGACATGAATTCCTTAAAGAGGTCTAAACTGTGATAAATAACTAAATTTTACTGATCATTAAGAGTGTAGCATGAGTCATAGAAATTGAGAAGTCATGAACTGCATGACCTGAGTTTGGAGTTGTTGAATTCATGGGACATGATTCATACTGCTTGGTGAACTAGAACTCCTCATACTAGGGATTGGGAGAGTACATGACTTTCTATAATGTGCACGAATATGAGCTATAATCATAGAGCCGACATATAAGGCATGGTAAATATTGTGATAATTGAAAAAACTTGCACTGAAATAAGAACGGGTCAGGCATCATCCTCTCCTAGTTCATTTCTTCAAATACTGGCCTTACTGTTAGGATTTGAGAGCCTGACTTGGTTACTTGTTCTACTATCTCTCCCTTGGCTTAAAGCTATCATTCTAAGTCTGTCAACCACTTAATCAACAACTCTAAATTGAACTATCACCACTTTACTCCAGAGTCTGGGGTAGAATAATTATAAAACCCCACAAAATTCTAACCTTAACTCAGCCTTTTAGAGCATAAAAAGAGGTTAAAAATTTTAGCGAAGTTTTACACTTAGAATTTATTTTAGCCTTCATAAGTTGGCAATCCTACTTCCCGACCCTTATGACCTTAAAGTGTTCAAGATTAGGAATGTCAGTCGGTGTCCCTAAACAAGTTTTGGATTTTTTAGACCTCGTTTGAATCAAGTTTGGGAGTCCAAACTAGTGAATCGATGAGATCTCGATGCACCGCGTCGACTATCAAATCAACAAATGTTTTTCCCAGCTCCTAGTGTTAAATTCTAATGAGCCGATATAGACTCAATGAAGCACGTCTGCCATAGAGTTGATCCCATCGACGTGGGGCATCGAGTTGCGCGTCACTGGACATATTTTTAGTAATTAAAAACCTACATCCTGAGGGATAATTGGGTCTTTTCCCACCCCTATTCAGCCCCTAAAACATGAGATTAAGTCATTCATAGGGAAAAAACATTTACTTTCTCTCAAATTAATCTCAAGAACAAACCCTAGGGCCTTTGATTTCAAGATCAAGCTTCAAGAACACTCCATCAATCTTCACAAATATGAATACCAAGGTAAGTAAAGTGTTCATCCAAGGGCTTCCTTCTACCCTCGGAGTTCAAGAAACTCTTTTAAACTATAAGTTAATTGATCTCATAGATTTTATGTTGGATTTGAATGTAATCTTGACTATGTTGTTGAATAGGTTTTTAATTCCATGATTTATCACAAGTTTTATGAAAACTAGTTAGATGTGGATTGAATTATGTGAACTTCATGTTGAACTCTTGAATTGCAAGTGAATGTAGTATCCATGATAGTATTATATGTTAATTGATATGTGAAATGCCCATGCCTCCCAAGTGATTGACAAAATGCTTATATGAATTGACAAGCGCAAGCATGAAATGTAATTATGCGATTTCAATCATACACAAGCCCATGTATATCTAGTGTTTGACAAAAATGTCTAAATAAATGCATTATAGGTAAACAAGTACTATTGTGCTATTAAAGTCATGTAGTGTATTACTTTTCATGCTATCGAATCCTAGGGGTATTCAATACTAGAAAATCTAGCTGCTTGCCTAGAGTTACAGTGGTTAAGAATAGTTTCAGTAGTATTATAAATAGTAGTACCTCAGCAATCAGTCCCAGTTAAGTATTCAGTCTAGAACTCAGTAGTGTTCAGTTCAGAACTTAACTTAGTAGTATTCAGTTTAGAACTCAATAAACTCAGTCAGCTAACAAAATTTAGTAGTACTCCATCAATTAATTGAACCCAGTGTATTTAGTTCAGTTCAGATAGACAGCACGATCAGTAATAGTTCAGTCTAAACTAGCACAGTTTAGAAATTAGTTCATTATCTATTTAGTCAGGAGAATGATTCAGCACTGAGTGAACCCAAGGATGGGGACTCACCTGCCAGTAGAGGGTGTGATCCTTAGAAGTAGTCCTTGTATTCCAGAACTACATTGCCAGAGTAGGTTGAGATATCAACCTGCCAGTTGAGTGTTGATCAGGTGTTATACCTGCCAGTTTAGGGTACCACCATTCTCATTCAGAGCACTTTCCAGATGAGGGTGACTCAACACTTATCTTTACCCATGGCACGGTACTGACACCCTTCCAATTGGGGTTACAGATTGGACCCCAACTTAATTACCTTATTTAGAGCATATTGGTTAGATAATTATTTTCCACAGTTTTAGTTTCAGTCTCAGTATAGAACTCAATCCAGTTCTATAGAATCAGGACTGTCAGACATAGTCACACAGCTCACTATAGAACTCAGAATAGTTTTGTTTTACATAATTAGGACTGTCAAAAAAAGTCATTCAGTTATCAATATTACAGTATTAGTAATCTCAGATATTAGTTAATCAGTATTCAGAATTCAGCATCCAGTATTGATTTGATCTCAATTACAGTTTGTGGATTCATACATGTACTCTCATTCAGTTATATTCATCCTACCCAGTCAGTTATTTGTTCATGCATATGAACTCATGCATATCAACCTACCTTACTTAGCATACCAGTATATTTAAAGTATGGACGCATACCTTTATTTTGTGCTATGATGTTTTATATCATAGGTTCAGACATACAGGCTCCCAGCCATACTTAGCAGCCCACTCTATCAGCAGCAGGCCTAGTGGTGAGTCCTTATAATTTAAGGATAAAGTTATTATATTATTTCTATATTTTAGTATGCAGTAGTCAGAGTTAGTTAGGGGATTGCCCCATCAACTCCAAACTCAGTCAGTTAGAGGCTTTTAGACCAGGGTATTTCAGACAGATGTTTTAGTATTCAGATTTCAGTACTCATTATCTGTTTCATTGACAAACCTTATGGCATTTACAACCCTTACTTCCATATTTTTTTAGTTATATTATTATTACAGTGTTATTATTATTCAGTGCTTACAGCACATACCAGTCATAGGTTAGTTGGTGGTCCTTCAAGGTCGCTAGAACTGTGTAGAGTCTGGGGTACATACTCGGGGCATTACAAACTTAGTATCAGAGCCTAAGGCTCAAAAGATTCCTTAAAAGTCTAAAATTCACGTCTAGTAGAGTCTTTTGCATGGGTGTGTAGCATGTTATACTTATGGACAAGGAGCTGTAAGGTATTTTAGGAAAAATTTCCCTTCTTTCAGTGTTCATATCATGTGAGTGAGTATAAGCTCAAGTTACACTCTCAGTCTAATCTATTTATTACTTCTATTTACAGAATATGCCTCCCCAAAAGACTAATAGAAGAAGAACTGGAAACCAATTAGCACCTCTGCCCGTTCAGGCAAATCCCCTAAATGAGCATGTGTCTCACTTCGAACTCAGGACTGCTTTCACTTTCTTAGCTTAATAAGTAGCAGCCTAGAACAATCAGCTGGCTACAATCCTATCTAGGCTTATAACTGAAGCTCCATAGAGTGAGGGGAAGAGATGTAGAAAAAGAGGGAGAAAGTATAAGAGGTCCAGAATGCCAAGGCCAAAGAGCATCCAAATAAATCCTACTTTCTAGAAATGTGGCAGAAACCATCAGGGCATGTGTAGGGCTGGAAGTGGGTTGTGTTTTAGATGTGGCATGCCAATCCATTGAATCAGAGATTTTCCTTAGTCAGGTTCACGGAGTCAGCATATCCGTCCCTCAACTTAGTCCGATCACCTAAATCAACAGGGTACCACTTCCAGTGCCACTAGTGGGCAACCCCAAATAGGCTTCATGCACTTCAGTACCGATAGGATCAGAAAAGTTCTCTTGATATGGTCATTGGTACATTACAAGTTTATCATTTTCATATTTATGCTTTGGTAGATCCAGGAGCTTCTTTGTCCTTTGTAACTCCTTATATAGCTGTTGACTTTGGAGTCAGTCCCAAAATCCTAGTAGAGCCATTCTTAGTCTCTACCCCAGTGGGTAAATTTATTATAGCTCGATGGGTACACAAGAACTGTCCAGTTATAGTATCTCAAAAAGTCACTTCAACAAACTTAGTAGAATTAGAGATGACCAATTTTGATGTCTTTCTCCGCATAGATTGGCTTTATTCATTCTATGCCTCAGTTGACTATAAAAATAGAATTGTCCATTTCAATTTCCAAATGAACCTGTCCTTAAGTGGAGGGGTAGTACTTCAGTACTTAGGGGTCAGATTGTTTCTTATCTTAGGGCGAGAAAAAAATGATATCTAAGGGATGTGTCTATCATCTCTTTAGATTTCAAGACTCTAGTTTAGGAACCCCTAATCTTGAGTCAGTATCAGTAGCATGTGAATTCCTAGATGTGTTTCCAAAAGATCTTCCTGGAGTCTCTCCCGAGCAGGAAATTGACTTTGAATAGACCTTGTTCCAGATACTCAGCTCATATACATTCTGCCATACAGAATGGCACCTATAGAACTCAAAGAGTTAAAAAAAATAGTTGAAAAATCTCCTAGATAAGGTATTCATCAGACCCACTATTTCCTCGTAGGGCACACCAATTCTATTCGTGCATAAGAA
>NC_061116.1:8922921-8964571 GCF_002878395.1 Capsicum annuum
TGATCGATTGCTTAGATGAGAGATAGTAAATGTTTAATGATAAGGAAAGATTTTGCACACTTGTTTTACACGAGGTTATAGTTATGAAAATAAGCCTGAATATCAGGTTAGTGTGCTAAGTAAACGGCTATCAAGAAGTTGTATTTAGTTGTTGAAGGGAGGGAAATCAAAAAATTTCATGAGATGAGAAGTTGATAAAATGTCGAGTATGAGTGTCGATTTAGATCATTGATTTATGTCAGTATCTATCAATAGTTATCAGAACCCAATATTTAGTTCAAGTATGAGTCACAATTATAGTCTTAGTCATAATCTTAGTCCTGTAGTTAGATTAGTAACTTAGTTCAGTTTTAGGTTTGCTTGACCATAGCATATAGTTATTAGTTATCAGTTATTCAGTTATCAGTATTTTTGTACCTCAGTTTATAGACTATTTTATAATAATTCCATATGCTTGGTCTTGCAACAACAAACACCCAGTGTATTCCCACCAAGTGGGGTCTAAGTGGGGTAGACTATACGCAGTTCATACCGCTACCTCCAAAGAAGTAGAGAGGTTGTTTTCGAAGAAGTCCAAATATATTTGGTCTTGCATTCTCAAATAATACTATTTTCATGAACTCATGCTCAGTTATCTTATCTTACTCAATCAGTCCTTACCTCATATGCATAATACTCTACAGTTTCAGTCCAGACTAAGTACAGTTCAATATTACATGACCAATATTCAGGTATCAACCATTCAGTTAATTAGATAAGTTAGTATGTTTATGCATTAGTGCTCATGCCCATGTGAATATTTTTAGTAGTCTCAGGGGAAGCATCATACTAAGGTAGAGAATATAGTGAGAGGGTATTCGAGAAATATGTATAAACTTGAAAATTTATAGATGCAGTGCATAGGGCTTAGTCACTCTATCTTATATGATGTTTCGTAGGCCTCGCATCACACTACAGAATTTTAGCCAGGATGTGATTCCTTATAGATATTTTATTCAGCTCATGCCAAGATTCCTTGCTCCCTAAATCCATTAGAACTCTATAGAAAGGGTGTCAAAGAAAAGCTCCAGTCAAGTATAAGTATCCAACATAAGTTAGTCTACAAAACTAGTAATCCAATTTAGCAGCTAGGCGGAAAAGTTTGTATGGTTTGGTTTTCCCATCTTTCCAGCTAATCACACTATCCAAAGTCTTATGAAGGTAACTATTCTAAGATGGAGAAACCAGGTAATTGTGAGTTCAGCTCAGTTTATGTATCATACCTCAGTTTCAGATCCCATATATTCAGTCACGATTTAGTTCATAGGTGCCCTATGCATCATCCCAATCTTTCTCCAGTAGCTCAGTTAAGTCAGTATCCTTCAGGGGCCGTATTATCCCAAGGGGGTGATGCACTATAATCCCCCAAGATTTTATTGTCTAAACCTTTCATTTTCTCTTCATATAACGCATCCAGTTTGGAATGGTGGGTACTCATAAGTTGACCCTCAAATTCCAATCTCAGTCGTACGTCATGTATTTAGGGGCTCAGTTTAGCTCATGATGTTTAGTTCATGTACCACATTTCAGGCTCAGTTATGTTCTCATGTTCCTTTCCATGCGTGTTTAGCAAACGGTCTTGAGTTGATATCAGTAATTTTATATTCTTGAAAATCTCTCCCATGAAAGGGGTAAAGAGGTTGGCAAGAGGGGAAGCTCAGTCCTCGATATGTCAACCCTTACCAAATTCTTAATCGCTTTGAAAAGATAGCTTACGGGCTATAGTTACCTTTAGATATAGCTTTAGTACATCCAGTGTTTCACGACTCCTTGATTAAGAAGTGCATAGGTGACCTAGCAGTTGTAGTCCATATAGGGAATATAGTTGTTCAGAACAGTCTCTCTTATGAAGAGATCCCAGTAGAAATCCTCGATTATCAGGATTCACAAACTGAGGAACAAAGAGGTTCCTCTAGTCAAAGTTCTTTGGCAAAATAAGTCTATTGAGAGAACTACTTGGGAAGCAGGAGTAGGTATACATACCAAGTATCCTCACCTCTTCTCCGTAAACTCAGATTCATCTTAAGGTAATATTCTTCATTAGATATACTTAGTTTCGTGTTCAGTTACAGTTATAAACTTGGTATTTTTTAACGCTACATATACAGTCACGCATTCATGAATCAGTTCAGTCATGTACTCATGCATCAGATATGCATGTTCTGTATGAAATTTAGTATATCAGTAGTTTTAGTCATGAAATCTTGCTTTAGTTATACATATCCAGTATGTAAGTTCATTCTATCAGTATTCTCAGCTTAGTCAGTCTCATTCAAGGACAAATGTTCCCAAGAGGAAGATATTGTAAGACCCCACAAAATTCTAAGCTTAACTCATCCCTTTAGAGCATAAAAAGAGGTCCCAGGCTTAAAAATTTCAGCCAAGTGTTTACACTTAAAATTTATTTTATCCTTCATATGTTGGCAATCCTATTTCCTGGACCTTATGACCTTAAAGTATCAATTTTTAGGTTGAACATGATCAAGAATGTCAGTAGGTGTCCCCAAACAAGTTTTAGATTTTTCGGACCTCGTTTGAATCAAGTTTTGGAGTCCAAACCAGTGGATTGATCTGATCTCGATGCACCGCATCTACTATTTCATCGATAAATTTTCTTCCCAGCTCCCAATGTCAAATTCCAGTGAGATGATGTGGACTCAAAGTGGTGCGTTGGCCATAGCGTCGATCCTATCAATGCGGCGCGTTGAGCTGCGCGTCACTGGACATATTTTCAGTTAATAAAAGATCATGTCCTGAGGGATAATTGGGTCTTTATCCATCCCTATTCAGCCCCAAAAATTTGAGATTAAGTCATTCCTAGGGCAAAAACATTCACTTTCTCTCAAATTGCTCTCAAGAACAAATCCTAGGGCCTTTGATTTCAAGATCAAGCTTCAAGAACACTCCATCAAACTTTACAAATTTGAATACCAAGGTATGTGAAGTATTCATCCAAGGGTTTCCTTCCACCTTTAGAGTTCAAGAAACTCTTTTAAACTACAAGTTAATTGATCTCATAGATTTTATGTTGGAATTGAATGTAATCTTTACTATGTTGTTGAATGGGTTTTAAATTCCATGATTTATCACAAGTTTCATGAAAACTAGTTAGATGTGGATTGAATTATGTGAACTTCATGTTAAACTCTTGAATTGCAAGTGAATATGGATTGAATTATGTGAACTTCATGTTGAACTTTAGTCAGTTAGAGGCTTTCAGACTAGAGTATTTCAGACAAATGTTTTAGTATTCAAATTTCGACACTCAGTATTTGTTTCAGTTACGAACCTTATGGCATTTACAATGCTTACTTCCATATTTATTTCAGTTATATTATTGTTACAGTGTTACTATTATTCAATGCTCACAGCAGTTACCAGTCATGGGTTAGTTAGTGGTCCTTCAAGGTCGCTAGCACCATTTAGTGTCTGGGGTATAGAATCGGGGCATTACAAACTAAGTATCAGAGCCTAAGGTTCAACAGATTTCTCAGAAGTCTGAAATTTACGTCTAGTAGAGTCTTATGCATAGGTGTGTAGCGCGCCACAAGTTTATCATTTGCTAGATCTAGGAGCTTTTTTATCCTTTGTAACTCCTTATATAGCTGTTGATTTTGAAGTCAGTCCTAAAATCCTAGAAGAGCCCTTCATAGTCTCTACCCCAGTGGATAAATCTATCGTAGACCGATGGGTATACAGGAACTGTCCGATTATGGTATCTCAGAAAGTCACTTCAGCAGACTTAGTAGAATTAGAGATGACTGATTTTGATATCATTTTTGTCATGGATTGGCTTCATTCATGCTATGCTTCAATTGACTGCAGAAACAAAATTTAACTAAAAAATATTTCTTATAGTCCTAGAAGACCATAAGCTTACCCATGACCGGTACCTTCTATAAGCACTAATTATAAATGATATCACAAGATCATATGCAGAATTTAACTAAAAAATGTCATAAGATTTTAAAACAAAATTTTGATAATGTCTGTAATACAATACTGGAAATACTGATAAAACGACAGATTATTGACTAACTAGTTTGAAAATACTCTACTGACTGACTGTATAGATGATGGGACAACCCCCGACTAACTCTAACTGAATAGAAAATACTAAACTGATAAGGTAAACTGAGATAAATAAACCATGTCCTCAAAGTATGAGGACTCACCACTGCTACAGTTAATAATCTGGTATGTCTATGCACGATCAGGGAACTAAGTGTCCGAACCTATGATATTAAAATCATAGCTCAAGAAATAGGTATATGATCAGTACTTTAAATGTACTAGTATGCTAAATGAGGTTAGGCTAATATGCATGGTTTTATGTGCATGAGTAATAACTGACTGAATGAATTGCATGAAATACCGAGTACAATGCATGAAATCTGTAAAGACTGAGAATGCATAAGCATATGTTCTAAATATAATTTAGAAATTAAAATACTGAATACTGATAAATGGATAACTAATATATGTATGTTATGGTCAGTAAAACTGAAACTGATTACTGAGCTGAATATTGAACTGAGATTGTGGGAGCTATCATCTAACTGACATGCCCCAATGATCTAATTGGGATCCACCCTGTGACCCCAGTTGGAAGGGTGTCAGTACCATGCCACGGGTACTAACACATGGCTGCGTGGATCCACTAAGCTACTAAATAACCAGGATGTTAAGCCTAAACTGACGGGTGACACCTGGGCAGAGTCAAGCCAAAACTGACTGGTGACTCCTCATATCCTACATTAGCTACATAGTTCTAGAATGCAAGGAATGCTACTAAAAACTCTGCATAACTGACGGGGAAGCTGTCATCCCTGCATTCGCTCGGTGCTTAATCCTACTTCCAACTAAAAGACCTGGAATATTGGACTGAATATGCTTAACTATTTAAAAATACTGACTGAAAATGTAGGGCTCGTAACTATTCTGTAACCATTCTATAAATATTGAAAACTAGGTAAGCAGCTAAATTTCAGGTATTCAAACCCCCAGGATTCAATAACAATGATAGTAAGGTCGTACTAAAACTTTGAGGATATGATATGTAAGCATTTATGCAAAAATCATTCTTGTAGGCATTTCATTGAACACTTACACTTGTAATTCATGGTTTAAGCTAAGCATGGGAATAGTTTTAAAACCTGTAGTAATAGCATGATTTCACTATTAAAATCACCAATTAATATTTAATTCAACGAACAATACCATTCAAACGTGTGGGGATTTAAACAACAACAATTATATGTAAACATGGTAGAAAAATCAAAATTCATGGGGATTCATGTTAAAATCAAGATAACTGGTAAAAATTACCACTTTGAATTTGAAATTGGGTTCTTGGACTCCATTGGTGGAAAGGACCCATGGATGAACATTTAACATACCTCAATGGAAGAATCCTTGAAAGTCTTTGGTGGATTTTTATGGGAATTAATCTTGAAAGGTGAAGCTTTAGGGTTTTCTTGGAGAGAAATTTTGGTGAATAATGAGCGTACTACGCTTAGAATAGGTTAAATCTTCTGTTTTCGCAAATTACGGTGAGGGTAATTGACTTAAATGTCCTTCTAAAACTTAAAATCGCGACTAGAATTCCGATTTTACACCTTGGCATGATACGGTGCTATCGTGTTGCATCACTAGAAAATGAACGAGTGAAAATTTGCACTTCGGCATGACGCGTTGCATCACTGGAAAATAGGCGAGTGCGAATTTGCACTCCAATGCGATGCGGTACCTTCTCCACCATGATTTCTGGTGCGACACTGGCCAATCGCAGTGAGCTACTGGAAATGAAAGAGTGTGATTTTGGAGATAACCGCGATGCGGCATAGTCGCGGTGAGCTACTACTCACACAAAAAGTGTCATAACTTCTCACCTGGATATCAAATTAAGGCGAAATTGGTACCTTTGGAAACCTAAATCAATTATCTATCTGTTGGTGGGTAATAGGCTCAAAAATTCTTATTAAAATGAAAGATATGCTTATTTGAAGTTGACTATAGCAACATTCTTCTCAAGAACTCAATCGGTAAGGGATATTTTGATTCGTCTAATAGCTAGGAGTTATTTGAGGCCTTAATATACATAAACTCACTCGTAAAACAAAAAAATCACTATAATTTACTTTGCATGAGATTGAAGCATGGTTCTAATATTGGTTTGGATTCTTCGTGGTATTACAATTGTAAGAGTCACAGAATATGTTGGGGCCATACAATTTTACATACGCGCTTAAGCTGCTCGACCTGTTGCGAACATATATTAGGATGCCAAACTAGGCAATTTACAGCATTGTAACAAGTTAGATTTTGTTATTTTTCTGGGACTACCCTTGTGTTGCATATACCTTGTTTGCTTCTATAAAAACAAAAAGTGATTGTATGAACTATCTGCCAAGTTGAACTATGCACCTTGTATCAAAAAAAATATTTTCATATGCGTCATCTTCAAGTATGAAACTTTGAAGTTCTCTCATTCTGACAAAAATCCATATATGTTTTGCTTCATCTATTTTCTGCTACCGTTGTTCCTAAAAATATTTTGTATTTTCCCTAAGCACAAAACTCTAAAAAGTCTTGAAAGACTGAAGTCACGTTTATGGCAAAATACAAAATTGTCTCGTGTGGCTAGGTGTAATACCCCGTATATTACTAAGCTAGTAAACAAACCGTGTTCCTTCGTGTGAAACCTCTAATTCCATAATTTATATTTAAGTGCATGAATTATGATGATTATACTAGTGAGAAGATAGCTTATGATATGTAAAGCATGTTCATAATAGTCACTTAGAGTAAAGTGAGCTAGGAGCTTTTGAATCAATCAAGTTTTGGTGTTTGATTTCACTAGGGTCATATTTGACCGAGAATAACTTGATGTATATGTGAATTTGGACAGATTAAGACCCACTAAATTGTAGATAATTGAATTATCTTTCCAACTATACTAATTTTACCTAAATTTGATATCCGAGCGAAAAGTTACAGCTATTTTTGTGAGAGGTAGTAAGCCGAGGTGATATGCCCGCGACGCGCGCTCCATCGCCCGCAACTATTTTCCAGGTTTTTTTTTGCATTTTTAAGGGCAAATAAGTTTTTTCCTCCACCCTAATTCGTCCATAACATATAATTAAAGCCTTAAGGAGCATTATTTGCCCTTTTATCCATAATTTCTCTCCAAGCCTCCCACAAGAATAAACCCTAATCTCCATTCAAGAAGTTCAAGACTCCATTACAATCTTTTCAAGAAAAACTAAGAATTAAGTTCCCCAATCCAAGAATCTTAAGAAAAGCTTACAAGATCATCTCTAAGGTTTTCAAAGTCAAGTGTTATACATCAAATCAAGGCTATTAAGGTATGTGGGGTTATGAACAAGGATACTCCTTTCATCCTTATGCCCAAAACTTATTTTTAACTTAAGATTTCATGAATTTCATATTAGGGTTCATACCCAAATTTTCTTGTTTTGAGTTCATGAATTTATAAGTGATTTAAGTATTGAAGTGCATGCTTATCCCACTTATTTATGCTTTGAATTGAAGATTTATATCATGAATTGCGCTTATTTTTTATGAATTGATATTGTTGAATGATTTCAAGAATGATGTTGAGCAAGAAGTTTTCTTGTGAATTTTCATAAGTTTAAAGCATGAATTTTTAATCCCAAAGATTAAGTATTGAGATTTTGAGAAGATCATGTTCTTAAGTTTTATTTGTTAGGTCCATATCAAGAATGAGTTTGAGATTTCAAGAAGACTGTGGTCTTAAGTTTCTTTAATAATTGTTTACTAAGATTTAAAGAAAGATGGATCTTTTGATCCTAAGCTAAGATAAGGAATCCACATTGTTCATACAGTTTCAGATTTAAAGAAAGAGAAGTATAATTGATTTTCATTACAAACTCGTGTTATTTTAAGGTGGATTTCCTAAAGTTCTGAGTAAGAGAATGGGAGTAGTATTTAACACCGAGTTGGGTATGAGTGAGTAAGAGAATGGGAGTAGTATTTAACACCGAGTTGGGTATGATTCCAAGGTCTCATACCCCATAATTATATGTCACCGTAGAATTGAGATTAAATGTCCATAGTGGGCTAAGATAGTGATCACTTAAGATAAGGTTATACTCCTTGGCAAGAGTCTAACACCTCTCCCCGACGTGAGGTTTTTCCCTTAGAAGAACACGATGTTGGACTCCATGACGGCTCACATGGTATATGTCAGTTAAAAGAACCTCCCAAAGTCCCTAAGTCTTAATTAAAATGTCAGAACAGTTTTGAGAAAACTAAGTGTAAAGGGTCATAAATTTATTCAAACATTGTTTTACTTAAGACTATGGTTATTAGAGTTTCAGCTTTAAGTTTTAAGATTTATAAACGTGAGCACTTTCCACTTAGCCTGCATGATCTGATGGAAGAAACAAGAGTACAGTTTTAAGGAACTAAATGTGGTGGCTCACAAGAACTTCTTTATGCCTTATTACTCATGTCTTATGATTTTGTCAGTTTTTATTATTCAAGCCAAGGTGAGTCACTCACATTTAGCATGTTGTTTTGAAAGTTATATGAATCATTGCATCTATTATTTTACTTATGCATTCACCCCCACATGCTCAGTACAATCCAAAAACACTGATCTACATATACATCTATGTGCTACATTATTTAATAATGTAGATTCAGGTGCTCAGTTCCAGCAGTGAAATTGACCGCAGGCATCTTGATTTACATCTCGACAGTTGGTGAGTCCTCATGCTTCGAGGACCCATTTATTCAGACTTCCAACTTTATACAGTATTTGCTCAATTGTTTTTCATTCAGTTCGAGTCAGTTGGGGATCTATCCCAGCGACTCTCTAGTTATTAGAAGTAGAGACTTGTCAGACTGTTAGTAATATTTTAGATTTCCAGTATTAGTTGTTTAGACTTTTAAGTTAAGCACTTTCAGACTTTATATTCATCTAAAATCAGAGCAGTTAAGACAGAAATGCAGTATTTCAGCATTTCAGTAGATTTACATGCTTAAGTTACTTTCTTTATGAGTTTTAGAATTAGTAGCAAACTTAAAGGGTTAGCTTGGGAATACTTATAGTCCTGAGAACCGTGTGACACCTAGGGACACGTTTTTGGGGCGTTACACTAGGGGTGATAGTTCAACCAAATGAGATGTGGTTTGTTTTCTTTTAAAATCATTTCAGCAGAGCGTATCTTGTCGATAGCTTATGTTAGAGCTCTCAGTAGGCTAGGGTGATCTCATTTCGCCTTACTAATCACGGAGAAACTTCAAGTACATGCCAAGATCATATAAGCATACTTTTTAGGTGCTTAGCTACTCTTGCATGATTATCTCTGGATATTCTATTTCCTTTGTTTGGCCAACTTTATTTCTTTCGATTTTCTTATTGACATTGTTTTGTTGCATCCATCGTCTCCATGCTGGCTTTTGTCTTATACAGTAAGGGGGTGTTCTTTGAACTTTCTTCGTGTTGCCTATGTTCTCTAATCTCCTTTCTGATGTTGTTGCTGGTATAGTTTCATATTCCACGACCTGGGTGATCACCATCATATGGCCTTCTTTATTTTTGATTTCCAATAAGATTTCATTACCTCGGAGTTTGGTTAAGTCGATTCCTACCTTGATTTTTGCTGGCGTAGGTCTAGTTTGTGTGCTAGTGTCCTTATCGATAGCAAGAGGGGTATCTCTTGACTCCACAACACGGCGTAGAGCTTCCCAACCGTAGTAACTCCATGGTAGGTTAATCATAGTACGTAGGAAATAGTGCTAACATAATCAGGATATCAAACCATAATGTCTAACCATGAGATAATCATGTGTGATAAAATAACCGTAAGAGAAAGAAATCATAATCATATATATCTCGAATCTCAGTACCAATCCAATAATCAACCTGCCACAAATTAATAATAATAATAACAACAACAACAACAACAACACAACACAGTAACTGGCTAGCTCGAACAAATAATACCTACCAATTGTAGGGGGTGCGGATAACTTGGGTAACTTAAATAGATCTATTATAGCTCTAATGGATCTATTTTTATTTGTGCGTGGATATTTCTTAACTTCTCTAAACATTTTTATTTTTAATTTATTTATTTTAGTCTTATTAATGTTCATATCTTGGGGGGTGATTGGATGGTATTTGATTAAATGTTTTACTGTAATATTCTTTAGTTTTTCCTCTTAGTCTTTGCAATTCTTGTATATTATTTTAAAGGTATTCTAACTATTCTATATCCTTTGTTCTGAAATATTCAATTAAATTCTCTTTCATAAGTATTTCTGTTAATCTTATTTCTTCCATATCTTGTCTCCAATATTTTAAATACCCATAGTCTATCGGACTCCTTAACCCGGAAAGTCTAATCAACACACAACACACCACAATTAATTCTCATCAACTATACCTATGCAATCCCTCATAAGGCTGATAGATATAGACGCATACTGGTGATAGGCAATGCGCATGTTGTAACCCAATATGAATGCAAAAATTAATCCATACGACTATAACCGAACCAAGTACCTTACTGGAACCAGGGTATACGCCTCCTCCAGCTTGGCGGATTGCAAGGCAGGACCTACCATGACCTCTCTTCTTCGGCACGACAGCTCACGGACGAAGAGGCCCCTAGAGGGTTCGGGAGTACCCATATATACCGACCTGATTCCGATCCAGAATTTCCAATACTCATCATCATCATCAACCTATTTCGTCCAATACCGGAGAGATGTGAAGTTCCTATATGCCACATTAAGGTAGTCCTCAATGTTATCGAAATATAGAAGACATGATAGCTAGCTTAGCTACTATTACATTTCTTTTTTCAAAACTTTCTAAAAAATAATTTTCCTGAGTCGAGGGTCTTTGGAAACGTGATTTGATATATTTTCCTACATTTATATGTAACAAATGAACAATCTACTAATATAAGAGTACAAAAATATCGAGAGAAACAATTCTCCTCGTAATGAAGACTCTTCAATCATTGAAGTACTATGTTATTACAAACAAAAAATCGACACTAACTGCCTTTGAGAAAGTAATCCAATACATCGACTATAATGACGGGAATTGACGGTTTTAAGCATTTTAATATTAACTTATTTTTTATATTTTAGTGCTTTAGATAGTGGCAGTAAGTGGAGTATTACTCCATCAGTTGCAAATTCACTTTGTACCATTTATTTGCACGTTTGAAGACATGCAATTAGGGGTGTACAAACCGAATCGTTAAGTCAAATTGAACCGATGAATCAAATCAAACAAAAAAAATTGACTTATGGTTTGGTTTGATTGGTTTGGTATTGGCAAAAAAAAAAACCGATCATTCTTGATTTGATTTGGTATTAGAAAAAATAAAATCAAACCAAACTTAAACCGAACCGACGTAATACATATATAATTTTAATTTTTTATACGTAAAAAAATATTACTTATAATCTACTTTCTAATTACTTTTATTATTTTTTTATATTCAAAAAATAAATATATATTCTTGGGCCTTTAATTATAATATTTTTCCATGGAAAAAATACATAAAGTAGTATACTTAAGTATTAAATTATAAAAAATAACAACACTTTTATCAAATTACATTTTGTAGCATATGTATTTGTATGTATTTGTATTTTTGTAGCAACTGTTTGCAAAAATACAAAATACATATCGATCATAAGGGCGGTAAAAATCATATGTATTTGTATTTTTGTAGCAACAATTTGCGAAAATACAAAATACAACTTGCTATATTATGTAATTATGGAACTGTTGCTATAAAACTCATAATTAAGGGGATGAATATGCTATTTCTAAATTTTGCCCTTTTTCCATTAATAACAAATTAATACAAAGCCCAATATTAATATAAAAATCTAAAACTCTTTAATTGCTTCACTTTTTACATTTTACTTTTCAAGTTTTCAGAGAGTTCTCATTATTTTTTCATCGTACTTTCATCTTACTTTTCTGAAGTTGTGATTTAGGTTTGTTTCTCTTCTTTCTTTTTTTATGGAATTATGTTATAATTAATTACTTTATGGAGTTAAGTTTTTAATAAGTTGTCTCCAATTCTTCATTCTTTTGTATGCTCACATTTTATGTGAAGGAACCTTTCAGACAAACTACTGTGACTAGTGACTTAGAAATTGAACTACTTGGGTATCCACATAATATTACTTTGAGAGATAGTAGTTTAGATGACTTAGTAATTTGCCAACTTAATTTTTATTGGAACTACTCTATGACCATTGTTTTTTTTATCTTTTTAGTGAAAACATTTAATTTTTTTCTTCAATCACATTATAATTGTAAAAAACCCGAGAAAACCGAAAAACCAAAAAAATCGAAAAAACCCGACTAAAACCGAAATAAAAAACTGATTGTATATTGGTTTGATTTGGTTTATAGATTTAGAAAACCGACATTATTGATTTGGTTATATTTTAATAAAAAAACGAACCAACCCGACCTATGTACACCCCTACATGCAATATGTGCCTTTCACTGCCCAACCGTTGCTCCACAACATGCAGCCTCTTTACTCCCATTCATTTGTTTCATTAAACATCATAGTTAGTGGTGACAGAATATGGACATAAGTTTCATGTAACTTCTATCTTTATTCCTTCATTATCCTACACTTTATGATTTGTAACTCTTGTGACTTCTAAGTCATTGATATTTCATCTTTACAAACCCTTATTCATTTTATATTCATTGCATGAAAGACTTCGTCTCCTATAAATAGAGGTAGGATTGCATGGTTTTGGTATATACATACAAAAGAGAGTTCACAAAAAAGTTAATAAAAAAGAGATTTTATTAATTGAAGGAAGTGTTCTTTTTGTGAAGCTTTGAACTCAACTCTTCTCTAGAGTTGTTGAGTTATTGTGAAGGTTGTTATATCCTGGAGGGGACAAGTCAAGAAAATTACTATTGGACCGGTGAAACATTTGCTGCAATGGCTTGAATCTCCTTAAAAAGAGCGAGATATCCGCGCCTCAGCCGAAGAAGAAGATAGCTTTTTCTTTTTATTTTCTTCACTTGTAATTTTCAGCTATATTTTTATTGTAAGTTCACCAACAGGAATAAATTGCTTAAGGACACATATACAGCTCTTGGTCGCAAATTCTTTTAATTACAGATTCTGTTTTCTATTTATCAACAGTTAATTTCAAATTTCTGTGTTTACAGGTCTAAACACATGGTAATAACTGGAAAGATCCTCAATTTTTTTTTATTTTTACATTGTCACAATCATGTAATAGTATTTTACTATGTTTAAACATTAATCCATTTTTTAAAATTTTAATTTAAACATTTTTTTCGTTTAATTAATTGTAATAATTAAGCATTGCCGATTTTGATCTTTTAATAAATTTGAACAACCAAGTATAATTAATACCTTATCATACAAAAAGTGGGAAAATAAAAGGAAAAAATGAAATATCTTATCATATTAAAAGTAGGAAAAGATTAAAAAACTTTAAAAGGAGACATTCTAAGCATTTAAATCAAAGCAAATAGAGAAAAGTAATCTTTAAAGATGACTCAAAAGCCAAATCTTTTCAAAGGTATCGTTTTCTTTTGTATTATTCGTTTTAGCTCGCATACACCTCGACTATTAAGCTGAAAATTTGTACTATATAAAGAAGGTCAATTGTTTTTATATATGTATATGTTGTAGCTGTTGACTCTGGGGTCTTTGTATGTTTACTTTCTTTATATTTTGAATTTTCTTGACGAAAATCCTGGCTTCACAATAAATTTGAATTGCATGGGGGAGAGTTGTGAAGCATTCAAAGATAACAAAGCATATGGATGTTGACTATTCGCGTAACTTAAACTCTGCATACCAAGACTTAGATTGATGGACCTACAGGCGGAGCTAGGGAGATCTTAAAATTTACACTTATATCTTAAGTTAACTTTTTTATTCTTTTCCTTTATGTATTATGTAGATGTTGAGAAGGGGTCCTTGGAGTAACTGGTAAAGTTTCCGCCATGTGATCACTAGATTACTGGTTCAAGCCTTAGAAATAGCCTCTAGAAATGCAAGGTAAGGCTGCGTATAGTACACCTTTGTGGTGGGGCCCTTCCCCGGACCCTGCGTGTAGCGGGAGCTTTAGTGCACCGGGCTACCCTTTATATATATGTAGATGTTGAGTTCGCTTAGTTTCTTTGTATGTTTAGCCCTTGCTGAAAATCCTGGCTTCACCACTAGCTGCATAGCGCTAACCAAATTTTTGAATTGCAGGGAAGAGAGTTGTGAAGCGTTCAAAGAAGATGGGCGTTGATGGGACGATGGAAGTTCACTTACAAGAAGAAATAATTATGGATATTCCCAGTAGGCTACCGGTGCTGTCTCTTCTACGATTTAAATGTGTTTCGAAGTGTTGGATGACATTGATATCCGAGCCTTACTTTACATTGAAGCATCTTAATCATGCGAAGAATAACCAAAATTCCCAAAAAATTCTTGTTCTTCATGGTGAGTTTCCCTTGCATTGTTCTTCTTTATCATCGGCTTCTTTATCTTTGGCTCAACTGGCTGAGGATGTACGAAAACTTGATTGGCCTTCTAACCCGAGACCATGGAGGTTCAGAATGTATTGTTGTTGCGATGGCTTGGCTCTTATCAAGTTACGCAATTATCCTCGGTACGCGAGCCATACTTTTGCTATGGAACCCCTCCACAAGAGAATCAATAGTACTTCCTCGCACGGAGTTTTCACTGACAAAAGATTATTCTTGTGGACTGGGATATGACTCAACTAGTGATGACTATAAGATCCTTAAGATTGACGACGCAGCACATTGTGAAATTCTCGCTCTGAAAAGTGGTTCCTGGAGGAAAATTGATAAACGTCCTTCTGGTGTTTTCTCTGTGTTGTCTGATACGGAGGATTCTCTGGCATTTGTACAAGGCGCGTTTCATTGGCTTGATGCGTTACTGGAAAATCCGTTGATTTCATTTAGTATTTCAAATGAGGTGTACGGAGAGATACCATTGCCAGAAGGAATGTCCTTGGTTTTCAACATGGATTGCATAAATGGTGTTTCGGCATTGGGAGGAATGCTTTGTGTATATTCGACTCATATTATCGCGAGATCCACACATTCAAGTTAAGGATAATGAAAGACTACGATGTCAAGGAATCTTGGAATCGATTGTTTACTATACAAGGTACCGATCTTTATTCAATACCGAAATACAAGTTTTCAGATGGTGAAGTGTTAGTCCGTTGCAGAGATTTGAAATGTGGTTCTGTATTTAAGACATCGAAAGAATCTTCGCGCTTATGACCTCAATCTGTTTCGGAACGTATTCAGGATGGATTTATTTATACAGATTGTATGATCTCTCCAAAATTACTTGCTTAGTATTTAATCGTGTACAATCAAGACAATTTTCGAGGTAATCATATTACAACCTCTTTTTCATTGTAATGTCATAAATTCAACTTTGGAAGTAGTAGTATTCTTGTTCTTGAAATGTTACGTGCTTAAGTTGGCCCGAAATTATGGTTATTCAAACAACTGTCTAAGATTCGTGGGGATTCGTAAATTAGGATGTCAAATATGGAGATTCACGGAGTTGCCATAAACTTACGCTTCCATCTTGACGTATTGTAATGAAATCCAATGGAGACTCAAACGTATCAGGCATGCGCAGGTGAACATGCCATAGAGGACCGAATCCATGTACGTAGCAAAATACGAGAATGACCTGTGGCAAGGTATGGAAAGCCAACCCGATCAAATATAGTTGGTTTTCCACGAAATCTGTTTCAGTATAGTGTATGCTGTCAATAGCCCGAGGTAGATTACTCAACGGGCTAGGCGCCCACATTCACCTTGATAGTCTAAGATCATTTGTACATACAAACTTTTTTGGATCCATGTTGTACTAATAAAAACCGTAGTAAAAAAATACTAGTACATGATGTTTACACCAAACCAATAGACGAGTCACATTTATTTCAATACTAGTTTAGGTGTACGCGCCTTACGCGTGTAACTTACTTTATTGAATTCAAACAACACACTAAATAAGATAGTATTTGTTTAAATAATAAAGATGAATACAATAATTAAATTCAACATCTTTTGGAGAATTTACTTAATTTAACCTAACATTTATCAAAAAAAAACTTCAAAGCCGATCGACATTCATCTACCACCTGTAAACTGCAACAAAACAATACGATGATAGAGACATCAAAACAATATAATTAAATCTAACTTTTACACAAAATTTCTCAAAGCCGTTTGATACTCATCTACCACACGTAAACTATAACAAAATAATACGACAATAGAGATATTAAAATAATACAACTAAACTTTACCTTTATGCCAAAAAAATTCTCAAAACAGAGATCTAAAAACAATGCAATTAAACCTAACCTTTACCTAAAAAAAAATCTCAAAGCCAACTGTCATTCATCTACCACCTGTAAATTCATATACAACCTATAAACTACAACAAAATAATACAATAGTGATCACAAAGCTTAAGTTTTGATCAAAATAATTCTGTACAAAAAAGATATATATATACACACGCTGAATTTTATTATGTTAATAAAAATAGTGAAGAAGTTGAGAGTTAGAAAATTAATCATCCACTAATCCAGACATGCAACTGAATCAAGTAAAATGAGTATCAATCATATTTTTCCGATAAGTAAATGAGTTTCTTTTTTAGTTTAACGTGATTTCTATTTTAGGAGTATTTTTCTGTCCTATTTTAGAAGTATTTTTGTAATTGATCAATACAGAGAAAAATATTTATTGATTCTCCTTTCATATATTCAAGGAGTCTCATATATATAAGGATTCTAAACACCAACGTATCACGCCAACAATGCAACAAGAGTGATTCCATGCTCTAGTTTCGACCAAAGGCCCCTAGTTTCGGGTTTTCCCTCAAAGGAGAGAGGACTTGTGTTCCATGTCTTTCAAGACTAACAAAATATCATCAATAATTAGTGAATGAAATCCTAAAAGGTTCTATTTATAGCCATTACAAAAATAAAAGCTAAAATGTCCAAAATGCCCCTCTAGAGATAGGCGCCATTCAAGTGTAATGTAAGGGTTGTATTGTTATGTTCCAAGGCTCCTCTTTACACTTCAAGTGTGAGATTAAGGCCGGGTTGGTGTGTTTTAAGTCCTTCACTTGCGCACTCTACGTCTCGGTTCATTATGCTCTCACATACGTCCATCTTCGTGGTTGTACTTGTATCATCCTCCCCTTCTTGAAAAAGATTCGATCTCGAATCCATGCCTTGCAAAATCAAGAGAAGACAAACAATCACACATCCTTATGACATGAGGGTTAGGGTTAGCAAAATACACATATCAACATGCCATGCCGAGGTGGAACAAACTTGAAGTATAGCCACGGGTCCTTTGCTTTAAGCATGAAAAAATTAGTGCGAATGTTACAAAGGAAGTGCCCCGGACAAGCATCAAGACAAAAGGAAAATAGTCTACGAGTAATCCTTTCCCACCCTAAGATGGTACTGGGATCAAAGGGGTGGAGTAACTAAGGACTTAGGTTTCGGCCACTCTCACTTTCCCCTAAGGTGTTGCACTCAAAATTAGGCATACCCTCTATATCCGTATGGAAAATATCACGAGCACAAAGAGGGTAGAGAAAGGTGGAACATGAGTCAACTCCAACTATGGTGTCGTCATGCAAGTACTTACTAATTTCAAGTTCATTGTCATTAGTATGTTCAACATAGGAAACACATGAAGAAGGAGTAGATAACATTTCTAGACATGCAACACTTTCTCTTTCAAGAGAGTATTCCCTACATATATACAAACCATCATGGAAACCTAAGGAACCACAATTGAAACCGTCTTCACAAGGACAATCACAACTCGGGTTTTCTACACATTCTATTGGCAACTCACATACCAATGTAGACTAACCTTGGGTTTCACAAGGGTCAATTAGTTTGTGAAGAGGAATACTATCGTCACTTGGTAATAGAATCTTAGTCAAGTTATAAGTGCTAGCACTAGATGGACAAAAATCATTCTCACAAGGAGAATCAATTTCGTCATCTAAAGGATCAGCTAGTGCTTGCGTACCTACAACAAGAGTTTGGTCCTCATGTTACCTAACAATACCAAGAGTATCATAGAAGGAAAACTCAAGCACCTCTATTTTAGGCAAAACCGCATCTACACCCATTTGGCTACTATTAGCCATAACACAATATTCTAAGTTTATAGAAGTGTAGAGGATAGCATTTTTACCTTGAAGCTCACATAAGCTACGACCTTCCTCTTGACGTGTATACGGGTAGCACACTTGATTCCTTTGACCAACCCTACGATCTAACCTTTCATTTATCACAGCCAAATCTCGGGAGATAGTGTCAAGAAGAGCCAAAATGGCATTGGTGACATTGTTGTCCATGGGTTGAGAGGTTGAAACCGTGGGTTCCATTGTAATTGTACCTAAAATAAAACAAACTTACAAAACAAAAGGAAAAAAACAATTAGTTCACAAAATCCTCACCACACTCTCACACACTTTGATAGTCTCACACTTGGTTTCACAAGTGTTGCAAGTCGGCTTGTAGTTCGTGATGAGTCGAGGGGTGAGTCTACTCCTTGGTTGAAATAGATTTTCGTTTGAGTTGAATCAAAGAAAATTTATTTACGAACTTGAACCAACAAGATATAACGAATTCACAAAAGAGAAAAGCACACAACAAACGCTTAACAGGAATGAACAAACACCAAGACTAACTAACAATATAGTAGATGAGTACTAGTTTGCCAATTAGTATTCGAACCAACAAAATTGAAACTAAGGACCGACAAAATTAAAACTAAGGAACAACAAATGGAAACAACGAAATCTGAAATTTGAGCCAAAACTTGATGCGTGAACAGTAACTTGATGATGTGGCAGCCACATATTGGTTGTGGTCTTTCTAACGAATTGTTATTCTCAAATGTTCATGTCTTGGTCAAAAATTTAATTTGGATTGGTGGAATTTTATTTTAGGAGGGAAAAATAAGTCTTGGAGCCTTTTTCGATTTTCAAGACTTGACTTTTTCTTGTACTTCTCCTTAAAACATAGTTCCTTAAATCATTGAAAAGAGTTGGAAAGTGGTTGAGACTTGATTGATAGGTCTTTGTTGGTTGTAGTGTCTTTCAAGATTAACAAATAATACACCCTTTTCCTTCAACTTTTTGGATTTAGCATTCACTTTATCTTCAACAATATATGAAGGATATTAAGAACATCAAGAATACAATAACAACACCAAGAACTACAATAATAATCTCCAAGAACACCAACAAATTTCACACAGCCAACCCCACAACAAAAATGTCTCACACGGCCAAGACTACAACACTTCAACAAAATGTTCTTAGGCCGCCAATTTATAACAACATTCACTTCCAAGCTTAAGAACAACTTCAACATCCACAACAATCAACAATGTCACCAATACACGGCCAAAAGTGAAGCCGCAACAACAATGCCAATATAATCGGCCAAGTTATGTTCACAATAACAAGATCAACATTTCAAGATCAAATTTAGATTTAGACTCAAGAGTGTTAGAGATAAAGAAAAATAACACTAGAAACAAAAAAAAAAAAGGTAAAAATCTCGACCAAGACACAATAGTAACACAATTTCGGCCAAGAACACAAACACGGACAGATTTGCTTCTTTTTTATTTTTCAGTTTTCTAACACTTTTTTTTTATTTTTCTAACAGGAAAGCCCAAGATTGATCTTGTAGGAACAAGATCAAGTCATGATCTGATACCAAATGATACAAGAACAACAAGGAAGACACGAATATACACTCCAAACAGTCCACAAAATCACAACAACCCGTGGACCAAATGGAGACCACACTCGAATTCAAGAATACAATGTAAGAATGACAATATATCTAGGTGTTTGATACCTTTTTGCATCCAACCCAAACTAAGTTAACAACAATAAGATGATGAACACAAGATGAACAACAATATTATAAGAACAACAAACACACGGCTACAAGAACATAAGAATAACACTACACGATTGCAATGAAACAAAAAGGATAGATAGTTAGATAAGTGATGGTATAATCTTAAGAACCCAAGAATTTAGTGGACTCTTGGACCCTTAACACTACACACAACAAACACCTAACTCCTACATCGACACAAGAGGAACTTTACCTCCTCTAAACACCAACGTACCACGGCAACAATGCAACAAGAGCGATTTCACACTCTTGTTTCAGCCAAAAGCCCCTAGTTTCAAGTTTTCCCTCAAAGGAGAGAGGACTTGTGTTCCATGTTTTTCAAGACTTACAAAATATCATCAATAATTAGTGAATGAAACCCTAAAAGGTTCTATTTATATCTATTACAAATAGAAGCTAAAATGTCCAAAATGCCCCTCTAGAGATAGGCACCCTTCAAGTGTAATGTAGGGGTTGTCTTGTTGTGTTCCAAGGCTCCGCTTTACACTTCAAGTGTGAGATTAAGGTCGGGTTGATTTTTTTTAAGTCCATCACTTGCACACTCCAAGTCTCGAGTTCATTACGCTCTCTCATACGTCCATCTTCGTGGTCGTACTTGTATCAGAGCCTTACTTTACAATGAAGCATCTCAATCACGCCAAGCATAATCAAAATCCTCAAAAATTTCTTGTTAGCCAGACGTACCCTCATAAGGAGGAGTTTTCATTGTATTGTTCTTCTTTATCATCAGTTCAACGCGTTGAGGAAGTACAAAAACTTGATTATCCTTCAAGCGGTAAACCATGGCGTTACACATTATGTTGTTGTTATGATAGCTTGGCGCTTATCGGGGTTTATAACAATCCTGATAAAAACCTTCTACTTTTGCTATGGAACCCATCCATAAGAAAATCAATAGTAATTCCGGATCCAATTTCTCCACCGGAGTTATGTTGCACTTGGGGATTGGGATATGACGCAGTTAGTGACGACTTTAAGATCCTTAAGATTGATCTAAAGTTTTGCAGTGAAATTCTCGCGTTGAAAAGTGGCTCCTAGAGGTTAACGAATAAATATCCTACCGACATTCTCCCTGAATTATTATGCACCGACTCTTTGGTATTTGTGCATGGAGCATTTCATTGGATCGATGATATAACAAGATTTACAGTGACTGCATTGAGTATTTCAAGTGAGGTGTACACAGAGATACTGATGCCAGAGCAAATGCTCTCGATTTATAACCACACGTGGGGTGTTTCAGATTTGACAAGAAAAGCTTTGTGCTTATGCTCATTATGCGTCTCAAACGGAGAACACTTTTAAATTTTGGGTAATGAAAGACTATGACGTTACAGAATCTTGGACTGGATTGTTTACTATTAGGTTTTCGGATGGTGAATTGCTACTTTGCTGCAAAGATTTGGGTCTTCGTGCTGTCTTTAGGACATCCAAAGGACCACTTGGATTACGTCCTCAATCTAATTTCTCTCAAACAGGTTTTGTTTATACAGAAAGTTTGTTCTTCCCAAAATTAGTTCGTTAGTATTTGCTTATGCACGAACAAGTCAGTTTTCTTTTTAATTTACTTCTACGGTAATCATGTTGCAACCTCTCATCAAGGTTTCTCTTATCAAGGTTTGTAATTTATTCTGATTGTAAGCATCTCATACTTTTGCTATGGAATCCCTCCGCAAGAGAATCAACAGTACTACCGGATCCAAAATTTTCATCGCAGAAAATTTATACTTGCGGATTGGGATATGGCTCAACTATTGATGACTATAACATCCTCAAGATTGCTTATAGCTTATCATTGCTTATATCGCGGATTGAGCATTGAGAAACTGTAACTTATCATTTCTTATATTGGAAGAGTGACTGAGGGTCTGGCCTGAATACTATGGTTATTCAAGAAACTGTCTAAGACTCATTGGAATCATATTACTATATTGAGTGGTATCGACTTAGATATTGCTGGATGTATCTTGTTCCATATGTCAAAGAACAGCGATTGAATGAAGTATCTACATGTTGAATTAGTGCGTGTTTGGATTAGCTTATAAGTTGGTCAAAACAACTTATAAGCTATTTTTTGCTTAAAATGGTGTTTGGCAATATTTATAATAGCTGAAAAAAAGTTGATTTTGGCTTTTTTTTAAGTCAAAAACAAGAAGCAGCAAATAGCAGCTTTTTTTTGAAAAACTTATAATCTATTTAAGTTGACCATTTAAATTATCTTTGTGTCCCTTACAATTATTACTTATTCCTATTTTACCCTTGTAACTCTAATTCTCTTTCACTAGTCATTTGCACTTTTGCTTCAAATTCACGGTAATTTTTAATTGTTGACCCTTAAAACAATAATTTTTTCTTCCGATATAAATTTATATTTTTACTTTCATAAATTGTGCGCAACTCATACATACCGCTAAATGTAAATTTGATTTTTAAGGTTAAAAATTAAAGATCGGCTCATTTGAAGAGTAAAGTGTGCCATTAAATGTAAACATTAATGATTAGACATTTAGACAGAATTATAATAAGATTTTATTTAGTACCCTGAGAAAGTGACAAAACTATATGAACTCCTAATTGCTCTCAACTGATTCATTTGACTGTAATCTACAGTTTTTCTCCAAAAATGAGGTATTTAATTTAAACAAAATTTAATTGTCTGCAATTTTTTTCTCACTATTTAATGAGTTATATTGCTTAAGAAAATTGAAAATCTTGAAAAAAAATTATGTGCAGTCGTCAACCAGAAGTTCTATGGGCACAAAGATCAGAAAAGGTGTACTTGACAATATCATTGCCTGCTGCTAAAGATGTGTCATTGAAGTGTGAACCAGATGGTGTTTTTAATTTCTCTGCTGTTGGTGTGAATGGAGATTCTTTCTCAGTCACTGTCCAGATTTTTGGGAATATTTCACCTGAGGTTTGATGCTGTTTTTCTTGCTATTTTTGGGTAAAGTTTTGATTTTTCTTTGTGGGGTTTGGTTTTTCTTATTGGATATAGCTAATTTGTGGAGTTTGATGATGTTTGCCTAACAAAATTGGGGAGTTTGATGATGTTTGCCTAACAAAATTGGGGAGTTTGATGCTGTTTACATAGCAAATTTGTGGAGTTTGATGATGTTTTTCTTATTTTGTATTTATGACGAACTTAACTCAAGCCGTATCTTTTTGTATGAAACTATTTATCTATTAATGTAATTATAATGATTAGTAACATATATATTTTGCTTAATGATAAACTTGACACATATATTAATATTATCCTCGAAGGTTAAAAGCAACAAGTCCCGTTTAATAAGAAAATGAAAGTGTCGTAAATTACACCTTAATGATACGAAATCTTAACGTAACCATAAAGAAACAAATAATCTTTTAATATATAACTATCTTTTTCAAATATAAGCATTTAACACTTAAACTCTTAAAAAAAATATTTTTTTAGCGCACAAATTAATAGTCATTCATGAAAATACTTTTTTTTAATATATATATATTAAAATATATATTAATTTTAATTTGAATCAATTTAGCAATAAAAATTAATAATAATCAACTCTATATATTATTAACAGCTATAAGGGTATTTCAGTCATTTTGACAAAAGAAAAGTGCTTAAAAGCATTATTTATCAAACAAATCAATAATTTTTTTTCAGTTTCAGCACTTTTATTCAAACACTTAACTGTTTATTTTTAAAATAAGTTTAGCACTTTTAAAGAACTTTTTTTCAGCCGTTTTTTTTTTAGCTTATCCAAACATGATCTTAATCAATTTGTATCAGTTCCATTTAAGTTCTATGTAGTAAAGTTTCTTAGTTTAGATGGCAAAGCATATGGATGGAGAAAGTATGCCTATTGTCCCCCAAAGTGACCGATCTTTAATTTTTGTCCCTCAAATGTCTCGACTTGAATTTTTGTCCCGCCTAAATAAGTTTTAACTTTTGCTTAAGGTAGAATTTCTAGTCAATTGTGAGGTTCATTATCTCGAAATGTAATAAACGCTTATTTTATGGATAGGAGTTAGAATGTCTGTCTTATGACAACATATTTAAGTTCTAACTTTTACCGGTAAGACAACTTTTGGTCAATTGTGTAGGTTCATTGTCTTGAAATGTTATTAATATCTATTATATGAGCAAGAGTTAGAATGTCTGCTTTATAGATAAAATTTAATAAGTGGTGTCAAAAAATCAAGTTCACCCTAATGAAGACCAATTTTGTTATACTTTTTTATTAGTATAAATAACATAAATACCAACTCTTTTGGAAATAATTACACTCTCTTTCACTTTTTTAATTACTTCACTCTCTCTCCCTATTAATATATATAACATAGTCGACATATACATAGCATTCTGTGTATATGTTGGGATTTTTGTAATATGTTTAGGGAGTTGGAATATTTGATAATATTGAAAACATAAGTTGTGTATTTATATAATTTTTAGTTTTTAAGCTATAAAATATCAAGATCAGCCCATGTTAAGACCACAAAAATGTAGATTCTCATATCTTATACTTTTCTGTTCTTGGTAGTCTTTGGCTTGACAAAATATTTAAAAGAAAAAAGAATATTTTTGAAATTTGTGATCAAACAATCCTCAGATATTTATGTGGGTATAAATTATTTTATTAAAAGTAAAAGCGAAATTTTAAAGTTAAATTATTTCTAATTACAGTCAGGCAGTTTTTTTTATTTTTTTTGGAACAAGGCAAAAAGAAAGGATGCCACATAAAATGGATCGGATGAAGTACATGTATTAGTTATATGAGTTTTTAAATTGCAAATCAAACACCATGTTAATTTTATAGATAAATAATATACCTTCTAACTAGCTATCAAACGTGATATTACTATGCAGTATTTAATACTCGTATAACTCACCTCCAAACTAGCTCCCAAATAGGTCCTTGTACTCCATCTAGTCCGATTTATATGACACACTTTCTTTTTAGTTTGTTAAAAAAAATATCATTGTTCTAGGGAATAATTTAACTTTTAAATTATCTTTTTACCCTTAATACAATAATTTATATGGTTATACAAATTTCAAACTTCTATCTAGTCAAAGGATATTACATAAATTAAAATGAACGGGAAAATGCAGTATATTTTAACCTATTCACTCAAACAAAATTAAAAAAGAAAAGGGAAATAATTTTATCATATAAAAAGTAGAAAAACATAAGAAAATAGTAGAGAAACCTTAACCACAAAGCAAAGAGAGAAAGAGATAAATATTTTCAAAGCCCAAAAAATGAAGGAATCAATACCCTCTTAATTACCAGCCAAATCTTTGCAAAGGTATATGTTGCATTTCTCTCTATTTTCTGCTTTATTTTTGTGTATATCTAAGTCAGCTTTTATACGCCTCGATTATTTTGTAGAGTTTCTACTGTATATCTAACTTAAATTCTTCATACATGGGGCGGAGCTAGAGTATTAGTTACGGATATGGTGAAACAAGTATATATATATATATATATATCTTATATTTGTGTTAAAAAAACAGTCATTTATAATGTGTACTCGTTCAATTTGTTTATGCTGCTTTCCTATTTCATCAAATCTTTAATTTAAACTTTTCACATGCCTCACATGTTTTAAGACCACAAAATTAAAAGATATTTTGATTATATTCTATATATCTTTTGTTTTGTTTGTCTATTGTACGCAGCCTTACCGTGCGTTGCATGACAATAAATTTACCAGTTACTCCAAGGCTTCGATTTAGTTTAAGACGGCAAGATTCAAAAGTCTATCCCAAGTCAAATCGGACAAACAAATTGAAACGGAGGAAGTAGTAAATGTTCTAGAGCCCAATAAGCTGTCTTTTCTAGAATGTAAAACTCATAAACTCAAAATTCGAGATTCGTTTTTGTCAGCATAATGTAACTTAGGCATGTGGAACAAAAATGTTTTGCCTTAACTGCAATATTTAATTGCAGGGAAGAGAGTTGTGAAGCATTTAGAGAAAATAAAGCAGATGGATTTACAAGAAGAAATAATTATGGACATCCTCAGTAGGCTACCTGTGCGGTCTCTTCTTCGATTCAAATGTGTTTCAAAGTTTTGGATGTCATTGATCTCGCAGTCTTACTTTACGACGAAGCATTTCAATCATGCCAAAAATAACCAAAGTTTCCAAAAAATGCTTCTTCTGAACAAAGAGTTTTCATTCCATTGTTCTTCCTTATCGTCGGTTCAACTGTTTGAGGATGTACAAAGACTTGATAGGCCATGTAGTGGTAAACTATGGGGTTGGAAAATACATTGTTGTTACGATGGCTTGGCTCTTATAGGGGTTCGTAATTATCCTGATAAAGACTTCATACTTTTGCTATGGAACCCATCTACAAGAGAATCAGTAGTACTTCCCAATCCAAAATTTTCACAGGAGGTCCCTTGTACTTGGGGTTTGGGATATGACTTGACTAGTGATGACTATAAGATCCTCAAGATCGATGGTAAAGAACGTAATGAAATTCTTGCGCTGAAAAGTGGCTCCTGGAGAAAGATTGATGATCATCCTACTGGCGATAACTCTGTGTTATCTGATATGGATTATTTGGCATTTCGACATGGAGCATTAGATTGCGTTGATACGTCATCTAATATGGGCTATTTGGCATTTGTACGTGGAGCATTTCATTGGATTGATTCGTTACTGAATCATTCTATGGTTACGTTTAGTATTTCAGATGAGGTGTATGGGGAGATACCGTTGCCAGTGGGACTGGATTTGGTTTTTGACATAATGCATAGCAAACAAGGTGTTTCGGTATTGGAAGGCGTGCTTTGTGTTTATTCTACTCGTATTGATCACGGGAAGTACACTTTTAAGTTATGGGTAATGAATGACTATGGTGTCAAAGAATCGTGGAACCAGTTGTTTACTATACAAAGTACCGATCTTTATTCAATCACCCCGAAATACATGTTTTCAGATGGTGACGTGTTACTCCGTTGCAGCCAGTTGAAACGTAGTGGTTCTGTATTTAAGACATCGAATGAATCATCTGGCGTATGGCCTCAATCTGATTTGGAATGTATTCAGGATGGTTTCGTTTATACTGAAAGTTTGACCTCTCCAAAATTGCTTACTTGGTATTGAGAAGCTATTTTATGTGCTGAAGTTGGCCTCAACATCACGATTATTCTATAAACTCTGTAATGAATTAGATTTTGTTATTTCCGGGATTGACCGTATGCTGGATTGATCTTGTTCGTTATGTAAAAAGAACAGTGGTTGTATGAACTATCTACATAGTTGAATTAATCAATTTGTATCAGTTCCATTGATTTTTTGTAGAGTAAGTTTTTTTTCGTTTAGATAGCAAAGCATATGGATGGATCTAGTACCCTCCATGTATATATATGTACACACTTGACCACTGCCGGGAAGTCAGCACTTCAACTTTGAGTATGTTCATGTAGACACCTCAACTCGTCTCTACTGTGTCAGTTGGGCACTCTAACTTACAAAATGATCATCTAGACACCTCCAAAATTTATGTGTCATGTCAGCATTGGGGTGTCTACGAGACAATGAGGACGAATTGGAGTGTTCAATCGCTAGTTGAGACCAAGTTGAGGTGTCTAGATGTGCACTCTCATAGTTGGAGTGCTTACTTGTCGACCGATGTCAAGTTTGAGTATCTGTTTATGTATTATACCTTTTCTCACTGGAGGTCTTAGACATGTCAAACTTCTGAAACAAGTTAGGAATCTAGAATGACTTCACTGACTGACTACCGAGCAAGAAAGACACTTTATGCAGCATTTCAGAATGACTTCATTGACTGGCCACTGAGCAAGAAAGACACTTTACGTGGCATTTCAGGTTGGCAAGCCAAGATAAAGAAAGCACCTGGCCGTATTTGTAAAACCTTCCCGCTAACTTAGATGGAGAAATAAGTAAGCAAGACGTTCTACCATGGTTTTCTTATTTCAAATTACACTGAATTGTGCCTTCAACCAAGCCTTTCTGTTCCAAAATCGAGAAAGACCACTCCGAAATGTAGTAAAAGGAGAAGTAGGGTAATTCAACAAGATGCTGCATAATTCACTCCCCCTCCACATTGTGGAATTTTTAAAGCAACAACCTAGAAAAGCAAGTATAACAAAATATAATTTCAAAAAACAGTTTACCAGAAATTTTTCAACAGCCATAACTGTCAAATACATCAACAGTTCACACCTTTATTTAAAGTGACCAAATATACATCCATGACAAGTTTAAGAGGCCATATGTAAACCAAAAGAATCAAAAAGAGGTACAAAGTGAATAGCATTAATAGGTACATCAATGCTATGGTACATTCTTCACCATGTAAATGAAGGGAGCACATATGTAGGATATGCATTGTTTTTCAAGGCAAGAGCATATACAGAATTATCATCCACGGCCTCTCCAAATTTGCTAAGTCCAAGTTCAGTGGCATGGACACCGACTGTGATAAATGCTGATGCAATTCCAACTGCATTTGCTCCTTTGATATCGTGGTGGAGGGAGTACCCTACGGCAATACAATCTGAGGCATCGACAGCAGCCATTTCCATAGCGGACTTGTATATTATCTTATCAGGTTTGCCCATCCATTTTACTTCACCGCCAAGTTTTTCATACGTAGCTGCTAGTGCTCCAGGCATAACGCGCAGAGCCCAAGCTTCAACAGTTACAAAATCAGGATTTGCTACCACCATCGGGATTTTCTTAGCAGCACACTGATCTAGTATCTTCTCAAGTTCATCAAGATTCATGAGAAGTGCAGCACCAGAAGAAAGCCCCAACGCTTCTGTTCCGTGGGCCAAAATAAAATCAGCTTCCTCAACACTTTCCACAACTTGTAGTCCGAGCCCCTCAAGAGATATAGCACCCCTGTCACTCCAAGTCATGTGAATACACGATCTTCCTAGAGAAGCAAACCAAGCGTCGTCTCTCCTTTGAAGATACTGATGCGTTAATTCCCCTTCTCGTGATGACACCAGTAAAGAGTGATGGATCAAATCCAAGGCTCCTCATTTTTTCCATGGTTATCGATGCTCTTCTTGAAGAATTACTAATGATTATCAACTTTGCACCACAAGTTGCCAACTTTTCCAAGGCCGAAATGGCACCAGGATAATAAGGTTGTTTCCCATCATGAAGCACGCCAAACTGATCTAGAAACCATGCCTTGAATCGACGACTTTCAGCTAGATGTTGAATTCCACTCAAAGTTTGAAACTTCAGCTCGTTCGGGCTTGATGATTGAACTGAAAAGCATCTTCCAATCATGGTTAAACTTTTCTGATCTTTGCTTTCGCTTATCACGTGTTATCTAAATGCACAAAGTCGATTCCATTATCATTAACAAAATTCGCGCTCGTGTTTCAAACTTCCCTTCCCAGAAACAAGTCAGATGGTTACAGGAAAGTAAAGAAACAGTCATATTACATGAAGGTACTCAAAAGTATAATAGAAGGATTCAACATAGAGAGTGCACATGATTTTCCAGTCTTTTCTGAGGTAACCAAACTCTATTCTGATATAGCACAAATATTATTCATGAACCAACTTAATAACATAGTATTGGACAATTTTCAAACCAACGATAGAAGGAGAAGAACGTAAAAAACTCCCGCTCAACAAAATAGATGTAGCATTCTAACGACGACACACATACCCGTGTAATCCCACAAGTGGAGTCTGGGGAGGAAGCAGACCTTCTCTCTACCTTGGGAGGTAGAGGTTGTTTCTAATAGATATAGCATTCTAACAAATTGGGGAAAGGGCCGACTACAAGGGTCAATTGTATGTGGTTTTATCCTGCATTACTGCAAGACAGCCCAGTTCACTAAGCTCCTATTATGCACGGGGTTTGGGGAAAGAGACGACCACAAAGGTCTGTGTTTAAGATATCCAAAGAATCATCTGGCGTCTGGCCTCAATCTGATTTGGAATGTATTCAGAATGGTTTCGTTTACACAGAAAGCTTGATCTCTCCAAAGTTGCTTACTTGGTATTGAGAAACTATTGTAACTTATATCACCGCTTATATTTGAGGAGTGATGGGCCTCAACATCACGATTTTTCTGTAAACTCTGTAACGAGTTAGATTTTATTATTTTCAGTGATTGACCGTATGCTGGATATATCTTGTTCTTTATGTGAAAAAACAATGATAAAATGGCACCTGAAACTAAAATAATACCATAAAAATAGCACTCACAATTAAATACCCACAAAATAGCCACTATCAGTAGAAGCAGTGTACCATTTTCACAATTACCGCTTTATAAAATTCTCCTTCCTCTTCAATCCACTCCATTTTCTTCACTCTCTCAAATGGTCTAACTTACAAAATACACTCACAAACTACTAAATCCAAAACATGGAGAACTACGCCTACACTTCTTCCCCCCGAATCCGGTGACTCTTCTCCCCGTTCTCGTGAAATTGATTTCAAAAATACCGCAGCATTGGAAGACTCCAATCAAATCCCTAATTATAAGGTCTAATTTATGTGTAGTTATGGTAGCAAGATTCATCCTAGACCACATGATAATCAGCTCGCTTACATTGAAGATTTGTCTTTCATCATTTTCTCGCTTGCTTTTTCATTCGATAGACTCAATTTTTCCATCATTTTTAACAAAAACCTCAAAATCAAACAAAGGATTTCGAAGCAGAGTAAGAATTTTTAGGTAGATTCCAATGAGTGTTACTTTGTAGATGAAAAATGATTTTGGCGAGTGTTATTGCGAATTCTAGTAGTGGTTCACTATACCGTTTCCTTCAATGTGAGTAGTGGTTCACTTAGCCGTAAAGATCCGTTCTGCCATAAGTACCTTCATATTCCGCTGAGTTGGATTCGACAATCGGTTTGAGTCGGTGATTATAAAACTTCCTTTTATCGATCTTGATTCGCGTATAAATTCTGGAACTATTCGCGTATAAATTCTAGAACTATGTACCTAGCTGAATTAGAGAGGCCCGAAGTCCCACGGTATTATAGAATTATGTTAGGTACCATATGAATAGGCTAGAGAAAACCTCTGTATAGCTTCTTTGATTTCTCGATAAAGAGCAATATAACCAACAGTGGTTCGAATGTATATAAAAAGGATTTGTTTTTTTAGACTTCTTACTATTAGATAGAGCTTCACTTCCTTAAGTCAGTTTAATAAAGGTAAATAGTTAAGCAAGCAAAAAACCTGCACTTCTTAAGTCATTCCACTAAAATATTTTTTATTATTTTTGCTTTTTCAGTTTTTATTTGAAACCTTTGGCTGTTACGGTAGAAAAATGTAACCAAAGAAAGATTTGTTGGTATTAAATTATAAAGTAAAAATATACTTATTGTTTCTATTTTTTTAAAATTGTTATTTTTCTTAGCTGGACGGTTAATAGAAAATAGCTATTGTATATGCTTGTAAAGACTATATGGATATATGGACACTACATTTGCATGCATAGATTCCCCTTCTATCTTATTATAGAAGTGTATTAATGTGGTATAAAAGAGTATCTATTGGGTATATGGTCCCCTCTTTCTTTTTTAAAAAGTGTATCAACATAATATAAAAGTGTATCAATGTGATATAAAGTGTATCTATTTAATATAAAGAGTTAATACATAAAAATGACCCTAAACTTGATATCAAATTATAACTTTGACCTTAAACTTTGATAGTGCACAAATAGGACCTTTAACTATTCAAAATCTAAACAAATATGACCTCCGATTTTGCAACCCCATGCATGAGTCTCACTCGCGCCTACGCGGAAAGGTAATCCAATCACACGGTGCCACGTCGTTAAAAGGGTTGACTTGGAGAAAGGTCATATCTGTGCAATTTTGAATAGTTAAAGGTCATATTTGTGCACTGTCAAAGTTTAAGGTCATATTTATGTATTATGCCCTTAGATTTTAAGCTGGATGCACCCAGTTTTACGTGTTGAACACGCGTTTTGCCACGTAGGATTGGAGGTCATATTTGTGCAGTTTGAATAGTTAAAGGTCATATTTGTGCACTGTCAAAATTTAAGGTTAAAGTTGTAATTTGGTGTCAAGTTTAGGGTCATTTTTATGTATTAACTCTAATATAAAAGAGTATCAATTGGATATATGAACATTGCATATGCATAGATTCTCTTTCTATCTTGTTATAAAAGTGTATCAATTGGGTATAGGATCACCTCTTTTTTTTCAAAAAAGTGTATCAATCTAGTATAAAAGTGTATCAATATGGTATAAAAGTGTGTCAACTGGGAATAGAAACTGCATGTGGCCGACTGGGCAAATGGCTAAAAGAGGGAAATAAATTTAGCCGATAGGCTAAAGTTATCCACCTTTTCAACCGTGAGCCACTTTTTTTTTTTAAAATGGTCAACCCATGTCCTTTTCCCTTGTATGAACTAAGGGTGGCAAATGGGCGGGTTGGGTTGAATTTGGACGGATCAAAATAAACTAAAGCAACAAATGGGTCATTGTCCAACCCGCCCAAATTATAGATGGGCTAAGATAGGTTCTGTCAAGATGGTATAAACAATGGTTATAGCCCAATCCGCCCAACTTAATCCACCATTGAACAATTATTATAATAGCAATTTAGGTTGGAATGATAATTTTTAATTTTCTTTTTATATTTATATTGTTACAGTTTTTTCCCTGATTTTCTTACCAAATTTAAGTTTTATTTTTCTTAGAAGGAAAATAAAAGTAATACCATAATTACTTTTATTTTTTCCTAAAAGGAAAATATAATTCTTTTCCATATTTGGCTAACTTCTTTCTTAAAGGAAATGTTTTGTACATCAATAAATAGAAGACCCCTTCTAATACCACAACACATTAGCATCCACAATGTAATCATTAAAGAGTCTTTGTTTAGGGGGAGATTTCTCCCAATAGATTTAATGTTTTTCGATATTAGGTTTCATAATATGTAGGCCGATTGGTCAAAACATATAATAATTTAATGTTTTTTAGTATTGTTTTCTTTGTCATCTGATTATTGTCTCAAGGTTTGCAAACTTTAAGCTTCCGCATGACGCCCTCTCGATTTCGAACCCAACATATATTTATATTGTTATAATTATTATTTTCAAGTAAAAATAAAGAAAACTAAAAAAAATGTAATAAAATTAATCACAACACAACCTACTTCGTATCTCAAATGTTTAATTTTGATCCACCATTTAAAACCATCACACCAACAAAGTTAATTATAATACTCTTCTTGATATTAGTTCTCTCCTTGATTAACTAGACATAAGGACTATGCTATTTTTTAAACTTGATTGTGTGTTTTTATTCATAGTATTTTCTATGTAATTTAGAACTTTGACTCATAAATATGTTCTAATGTTTCACTTTTTTTTGGTGGGGGGAGGGGAGAGTGATGGTGTAAGATAAAAATATTTTTTTCAATAATTTTTTCAAAACGGAAAAAAATATAATTGAAGCAACTAAAAAAAAATTAAAATATTAAAAGTGGGACTATAAGTATTAGGTTTAAACATCTTAAGGGTCAAAGTTGGACATTATTGTGAGCTCATTTGGATTGATGATTTATGAAGGATTTACTTGGACTGATCCAAATCAGCCCATCTTCAAAATCACTTTAGTCCAACCCATCAAAACATGAACGGGTTAGACGAGTCAAATGGGTGTGGGCTAGTTTTGCCACCTCTAGTTTGGTTCTTCCTCGGGCCCAGCATTTAGTGGGAGGCTTCAAAGCACCAGACTGTCCTTTGATCTTAAACTAAAGATACGTAGAGTATAATCAAAATGTCTTTTAATTTTCTGGTCTTAAAAGCATGCGACATGTGAGAAGTTTAAATTAAAGATTTGACAAAATAGGAAAGCAAGATAAACAAATTGAACGAGTATACGTTGTAAATGACTTTTTTGAACACAAATATAACATATATACTTAATTCACCAAATTCGTCCGAATGCTGAATTTAAGTTAGGATGTATAATAGATAGAGTAAAGCATCTAGTACCCCTAAACTATGACTAAATTTGCTACGACACACTACAATTTCACGGGAGTCCTTATCACTAGAACTAAATTTTAACGTATTTTGTCATCCTTTTTAGCTAATGTAGCATCTTTTGTCGGCCTTTTTAGTTGGCGTGGCACCTTTGATGTGGGTCCCATTTTATGTAGTGAAGGTATCACGTTAGCACAAAGGGGTGACAAAAATACGCTAAAAAATTGAGTTCAGGAGGTAATAGGACCGTTGTGAAGTTGGAGTGTGTCGTATCAACTTTGGCCATAGTTTGAGAATTATTGGATGCTTATCTCTAATAGATATCCAACAAAATAGTCTAGGCGTGTAAAATACACACATAAATAAAACAAAAAATAGAGAGAAATGCAACATTCCAACTAATCTTAATCATGAAGTTGCTGATGAGCTGTGAGATAATAAAAAGACGTTTGAATCGAATGTTAGGAGTGCGATGTGGGGAGGAACATGTACTTGGTCTATCTTACGATCGCATCCTGTAACTCGTTGTTGTTTTTATATTGAAATTTATTGTATGTAGATAATCATGTCCAAAACCATTATTTGCAAATGCTGAGTGTGTATTTCAATTGCATTCTATAATTTGAAATATAGAATTTGAAGTTTGAAAAGCCTTTTTCTAATGAGTTCTTTTTAATCTGTTTCAATTTCTGAATACCATTTTTCAACTTAGCTTTGAATATGAGTAATTTTTTTTTTCTTTTCAAGTATCAATCAATTCTTACTTGAATGTCTGCTAAAGCTGATGTTAAAAGTTGGAGCTCCTGAAGTAGCTGATGAGTTGAGAGATAATATGAAGACGTTTGAGTCGAATGTTAGGAGTGCGATGCGGGGAGAACATGTACATGGTCTATCTTATGATCGTCATTCTGTAACTTGTGTTTTTCTCTTAATACTTCATTGTTATTTCAAGTACTAAAGTTTAGTGTATGTAGATAATGATGTACAAAACTATTATTTGCAACTATTGAATGTGTACTTTAATTGCATCTATAATTTGAAATATAAAATTTAAAGTTTGAAGAATTTTTCTTAATCATGAAGCAGCTGATGAGTTAGAGATCATATGAAGATATTTGAGTCCAATGTTAGGAGTGCCATGTGGGGAGAACATGCTGGCCTATCTTACGATCACATCTTGTAACTCGTGTTTTTTTTTAATACTTTTACCGATATTTCAAGTACTAAAGTTTAGTATATGTAGATAATGATATTAAAAACCAATATTTCCAAATGCTGAACGTGTATTTCAATTGCGTTCTATATTTTGAAAAAGAGAATTTGAAGTTTGAAAACACTTTTTTTAAGGAGTTCTTTTTAATCTTTTTCAATTTATGAATACCATTTTCTTTTTTCTTTTATTTATAAAGTTAATTGAATCGATTGATACTTGAAAAGAAAAAAAAAAGGACAGTTATTGACACCCAATTTTCTATACCTAATTGAATGCAATTAATAGAAGAAGGAGCGTGTGTGTTACACTTCCGACCGTCAAAACTGGATATAGCATTTCGGGAGGGGGGAGGAGGAATTAATTCCACTTTAAAAATATTCGAGGGAAAATTAATTCCACTTAAAAAAAGTCTACGTGAGTAATAAGACCCCTGCAAAGTTCAGTATGCTCAACTAAAAATTCAGGCAAAGTTCAGATATTTTCTCTAATTTTTATTGAACTTTTAACTCCAAATAAATATAAATGAAACATACAGAAATAAAGCTAAAAAAAATAAAACTTGCTAAATGGCTATAAAACTCTGTTTTCTTAATTAAAAATATATATAGACTCCTCCCAAACATAAAAGAATTCATAAAATCAAATATTCAGTGAAATCATGTTATTATAGTCGAGTATAATTAATAAAGTACATCCTATTTCTACTCTTTTCAAAATAACATAAAATTCTAAATTTTGAACTGGCCGAAAATATATAATATGGTGCAGCTGAATAGGGAAAATAGCACCTAGAACACCCAAAACCCTAAAGTCATCATAAGATGACCATCAAACCAAATAATAAAACTATTATTAAAAAATAACAGTAAACGATACAGTTCATTCAAATATTGTATTGTACTGTACTATACTGTACAGTATCATACCGTACAGTACCGTACATTATGAAACTGCAATAAAGCACCATCCAAACAAAGTGTTAAAGGGTTTTGTAGCTAAAATCTCTTTCTCAAGCCAGAACACAATAGCATCCACAACATAGTCTTTTAAGATTTGAGAGTTTTGTTCAGGGAGAGATTTTCTCTCTACAGTTTTTATGATTTTTTTATATTAGGTTTTATAATAGGTAGGTCAATTGGCCAAAACATATAATATTTTTATGTTTTCTATTATTATTTTCTTTGTCGTCTGATTTATCGTCTCATTATTATTATTGTTTGCAAACATATAATAATGGTTTTGCACATGATTATCTACATACACTAAACTTCAATACTTGAAATACTGGTGAAATATTAATTAAAAACAATAACGAGTTACAGGGTGCGATCGTAAGATAGACCATGTACATGTACCTCCCCACATCGCACTACTAACATTCAACTCAAACATCTTCGGATTATCTCTTAACTCATCAGTCGCTTCATGATTAAGAAAGATTTTTCAAACTCCAAATTCTATATTTTAAACGCACTTGAAATACACATTCAGTACTTGCAAATAATGATTTCGAACATCATTATCTACATACACTAAACTTCAGTATTTAAATTACCGATGAAGTATTAAAAAAATGAATTATAGAATGCGATCGTAAGATAGGCCATGTACACTTTCTCCCCACATCGCACTCCTAACATTCGACTCGAACGTCTTCGTATTATCTCTCAGCTCATCAGCAGCTTCATGATTAAGTGGATCTTCATGATTAGGCTCAGTAAACAAATGAATCAAACCATAAATCACAGCATTAATATTCAAAACAGGTTTCCAATCTTCCCTAAGAATATTAAGACAAACATTTCCATCATAATCAATATTTGGATGATAAACTTTTATTTTGGACTTAACTTTTGGTGCATCATGTGGATAAAGTATTGGGATTTGGAATATAAATGGAAATGCACCCTCAGTATAATAACCTTCATCAGGTTTAATTGTAACTTCAAAATTCATAAGATCATCTTTACCCTTAGGAAAATCAATTGTACAAATTGGTGGTAAAGTTAATTCACTAATGTCTCTATGGACACGTAATTTTGAGGCTGTTTGTTCTTGAATTGGTGATTTTGATCCTGTATTTTCACATGCTTCTTTTTGTTTTTCTTTTACTTTGATCAAATTAATCATGGTTAAGCAATTGTAACTGTTCGAAATGTTTATTATTACGAGTTTAATTAATACGAAAAATTAGAGGAGATTCGCAATATTTATCGCATTTTTTTTTTTTGAATTTGTGGATGGAGTTGTGAATGACCTAGTCATTGAATGACCAAGTCATGGACAAAACTACTTCCACATGTACTTGCAATTTATTCTTTAATTAAATATCACATATTCTTTTGGATTCTAAGTTATAATTAAATATTTATGCTAAGTAAATAATTATATTCATTGTTAAGGGAATTCTATAGGCATATATGGAGTTATTATTATGTTTTTGATGGAATTTTAAGTGCATATATCGAGTTATTATTGTATTTTTAGTGAAATTCTATATTTATATATTGAGTTAATGAGTTATTATTATGTTTTTAATGGAAATTGATAGGCATATATCGAGTTATTATTATATTTTTAATGAAATTCTATAAGCATATATCGAGTTATTATTGTGTTTTTAATGGAATTCTATAGGCATATATATATATATATATATATATATGGAGTTCCTATTATATTTTTGATGGAATTTTGTAGGCATACATCGAATTATTATTATATTTTTAATGAAATTCTATAGGCATATATCGAGTTATTATTATATTTTTAGTGGAATTCTATAGGCTTGTATCGAGTTATTCTTATATTTTTAATGGAATATATCGAGCTATTATTATATTTTCAATGGAATAGGCATATATGAGTTGATATTATATTTTTAATGAAATTATTATTATATTGGTAATGGAATTCTGTAGGCATATATCAAGTTATTATTATGTTTTTAATGAAATTCTGCCGACATATATCGAGTTATTATTATATTTTTAATGGAATTCTGTAGGCATATATCGAGTTATTATTATATTTTTAATAGAATTCTATAGGCATATATTGAGTTATTATTATATTTTTGATGGAATTCAATGGGCATATATGAGTTATTATTATATTTTTAATGGAAAAAACTCAAATATGTCATTGAACTATCAGAAATGACCCATTTATGTCATTAGTTAAAATTTTGACTCATTCATGCCATCACCGTTACAAAATCGGCTCATCTATGCCATTAATTTTTAACGGTGATTTTCAAAAACAGCTTTACCACATGGCCTTTTATTAAAGGTCCAAGTCATTAATTAAAATAAGAAAAAGGTTCAAAGATGCCATTAAACTATCAGAAATGACTCATTTATGTCATCAGTTAAAAGTTCAGCTCATTTATGCCATCGTCGTTATAAAATCAGCTCACCCATGTCATTACTTTTTAATGGTGAATTTTCAAAAACAGTTTTGTCATGCGACCTTTTATTAGAGGTCCGCAATATTAATTAAAATAAATCAATATTAATTTCAAAATATCTTAGACCCATTAAGAACAACCGATTCATTTAACATAACCCGACCCCCACCCATTAAAATATTTTTTTCTACAACAACAACTATTTTTCTAATCAGAAAAAATAGTGATTAATGTATATCCTTTGGCTATTTCTAGTTGATTCTAAATCATTATAAATGCTAACAGAAACTTCAAAAATTATATCCTACAGTAACTGATTAGTTTTAATTCAATGACTCCAATATATACTCCGAAGTTGCAAGAAAATAAACCAATGAACGATTAGGGCAAGCAAGAAAAAGAAAGAGGCGTACCAATAGAACTTCTCCATTCTCTCCTCACGAATTAGGGGAGTATACATTATTGAAAAAATCATTTTCAAATAACAACTTAAAAGAAGTCTGTTATCTCAATCATCCCGCCATGCATATGGAATAACTTCTCCCATCACGAATTAGTGGGGCATACATTGTTGAAAAATCATTTTCAAATAACGGCTTAAAAGAAATCTGCTATTCCATATATGCCGCCATGTATATGGGATAACTTCTCCCATCATTATGATATAAATGCTGGAATAAAAAATCCCGATACTAACTAATTTTAGATATTTTGAAATTAATATTGATTTCTTTTAATTAACGACATGGACTTCTAATAAAAGACCACGTGGCAAAGCTATTTTTAAAAACCATTCATTAAAAGGTAATGTCATGAGTGAGTTAATTTTATAACGGTGATGGCATGAATGAGCCGAACTTTTAACTGATGGCATAAATGAGTCATTTCTGATAGTTCAATGGCATATTTGAGCCTTTTTGTTTATTTTAATTAATGACGTGGACATCTAATAAAAGGTCACGTGGCAAAGTTGTTTTTGAAAACTACCATTAAAAAGTAATGGTATGGATGAATTGGTTTTGTAACGGCAATGGAATGAATGAACTCAACTTGTAATTAATGGCATAAATGAGTCATTTATGATAGTTCAGTGGCATATTTGAGCTTTTTCTCTATTTTGAATGAAATTCTATAGGCATATATCAAGTTTTGAATTGATTTTTAGTTTTTTAAGTCAAAAGCCACAAGTTAGAATTCTAAACTTATGACTTTTGATTCATTTTAAGTGTTTTAGCTCAAAATTAAGTGTTTATAAGTTATTTTTTAACTTAAAAATACTTAAAATAAGTCAATCCAAATAGGCTCTTACTCGAACACTTGTATATCAACCTAAGAAAAGGGTTTATGATTGTGGGTGTGTTCGATGGGAAGAAATTATTTTTAAGAAAATAAGGAATTTCTTACTTTTTTGTGTGTTTATTCGATGCACAAATTAAAATAGATATATATTATTCTTAAAATATTTGTATATAATCTAGATAAAGGATATGGAGGGGGGTTGTAGGGGTATGGGTATAGGGGCTATGGAATAAAGATGAAAACGGGGTGTGTTGAAGGATGAGGAAGATACAATCAATGTGAAGCAACAATTTGACGAAGATTATGTAAATTTTTGTCGCAGTTACGTTAAGGATGTGCAAAATTAAATAATACACACTCACAATAACTAACATTTAACCTGTATAAACAACATAATTTTCGATGAAAGATGTGCATCTAACCACCCTTTAATATATGTGGCTCCGCTCATGCAATCAATATGCATAGAATATTATTTTTGAAACCTATTTTTCAGTACTTCTATCATGAAAGTCATTTTCTTCATTTTTAAGAAACTTATTTTTTTTAGAAGAAAATTTTAACCAATTAAGCATGAGAAAATCAAAAAATATTCCATATAAAAGTAAAACACTCCTTATATCTCGATTAGTCCAATGAAGATTTTTTTTTTCTCCAAACATAAAAGGCCAAAACTTAATTATTTTTTTTCTCCAAATATAAAAGGCCAAAACTTATTCTTCATCTTGTTCTTGTTTTTCTCGATTACACTTTATATTCTCAGCATATTACCAATTTTACTAAGAAATCATCCCCTCTCCTATGCTTCTTCCTTTTTATATATGATAAAAAAAATATGATTACCTTGATTAAGAAACTCACACATTCTTGAAAAAAACAAATTAGTTCTCATAATAAAATATGGAAAATTCTCAAAGTTATGGCAGAAAAATTGGGGTACTATGCTTATTTTTGGGCATGTTTTTATTGCAATCTTGTGTTATTGCAGAAGGTATGTTTTCAAGATGGCATATAATGCAAAAACGTGTTTTTAACTTGACCTCAGTTGACATTTATGTCCTCCAACTTTGGGTATACTGTGCACAATTAGGAGAAGTAGACACACATATCCTATGCGTCATAATACACGTAGGATATCAAGTAGGACGCGATCACGTAAGACGCCGTATAGGGCATCAAGTAGAAGCATGCGTCCTATACGTACGCCGTCTTACGTAGTCGCGTCGTACTTGTTGTCCTACGTGTATTATGACACCTAGGATATGTGTGTCTAGTTGTTCAACTTTATACAAGTTCAAGTGTTAACTCTTGCACAGCCAAAGTTGGAGGGCGTAAATGCCAGTAGAGGCCAAGTTAAAGGACATGTATTACGCTTTTCAAGATCTTTTGTTTTTCCTTAATTATTTTGTGTTTCACAAGAAAATAATAATTCAATTTTTTACATGAATTAATTTTGTGTATTAGATAGGAAACATCCCACAAAAAATGTGAATTTGGCACCATTTCAGCAGTGGAGAAGTGCTTATTTCTGTTTGACAAATGTAAGTTAGCTTCAACTATGTCACAACACTCTTTTATACTGCCTTCTTTTAATTTAAAAAGAAAAGAAAAAACAAAGAAAAAGTTGGTTAAAAGAAAATGAATCCTT
>NC_061116.1:8967571-9068843 GCF_002878395.1 Capsicum annuum
ATGAGAAAGGGAAAAAAAGAAAACGAAAAAAGGAAAAAATACATAAAAAAAAAAAACGAAAAAGGAAAAAAAAAAAAAAAGAGAATTAGAAGAGAGAAAATAAAGTGGAACGAAAAATTGAAAAGGAAAAAAAATTAAAATAAAAAAAATAAAAAAAACTAACAAGAAAAAATAGTTAAAAATATAAGAGAATGATATTTTCAAATTTTGAAGATTATGGAAATAATAATCTTCATATTTGAGTTTGATTTGGAAAAGAAATCTACTAATTTAAATAAGAGTAATTTATGAAAATTTAATTAGATGAGATAATTATTCCTTATTTAACTCAACTAATTTGAGTAAAACAAGGGCAGTAATACAAAATACAATTTGTTATTTATTATAATCATGAAACTGTTGCTATAAAAGTTACAATTAAGACTTTATAATTGTTATTTTTTGAAATTTTTCCTAAAAATTGTTAAAAGAAAAGAAGCCTAAAAATTGGGACCTAAAGCGATAGCTTTAGTAAGCCGGCATTGTTTTTCATATGATGAAGTGAAGTTATTGGTTCGAGTTCAATAATATAGTATAGCCGATCGAACCTCTAATTTGGCCATAGTAAGCACAAATTGGTAGCAGAGGGTGTTTCCAACACAAAATAAATTTGAAGAAGCATAATTTTACCCATAAAGAATACAGGTACAATGTTGTTCTTTTCTTGATTCTTATCTCTTGATTTTCTCTGTAAAAATATGGGTACAATTCTGTTTGTCTCTTGATTTTCTCCGTAAAAAAATATGGGTACAATTTCGTTCCTCCTTGATTCTTCTCAATTATGTTCCTTGATTATTCTTTCTTGATTTTCTCCTTAATTAGAGGTCTGTTAGTAGCGTATTTCTATGTAATTCGAGGGTTGATAGTAATTCTTCTCTCTTGATTTTTTTTTCCATAACTCGAGGGCTGTTAGTAGCGCATTTCTCAGTAATTCAAGTTAGTAGCATATTGCGTAAGATGATCTCTATGGTTGATTTCTTTATGAATATTCCATGATTTTGTAGGATCTTAGAGATTGTCTTTTAACGAAATATTTGCCACTTTATATAGACGTATTTACGGTTTAGAGTGGAGTAACCTACAAGTTAGGCGTAGGGGGTAAAATTTCAATGTCTACAAGGGTCCATTAAATAACCAAAGGATTAGAAATTTCGTCAAAGGTGTTCAAGATCTAATATATTTTTTAACTTGAAAAACAACTTTTTACCTATATACTTGGTATAATTTTCTATATGTATAGTATAGCTTTTCACCCAAATATGTTTCAATTTGCCACCATTCATGGTCTCATCTAAATTCATTGTGTCTATTTTTCATGATGTATACATGCAGACATCTCCAATTTGTTCAAAGAATCATACACTTACAATGTCAGGATGGTTAAATGTAACATATGATGAAGGCAAAAAATTCTGTGAAGAAGGAGGTTGCGCAGATCATACTAAAGGTGTACTCGATTGCATTCATCATGTAAAGCGCGATTTTTGGTTCGCGAACAAGGCCACTATTAAACACATCTACAAAACCATCCACGTTGGTTGCAACACCCCAAAAGGTCCATCACTCAACTAAAAACTTTTATTGTTACTCAGTTTTTGTCGATAAACGTCAGTCAACTTTGTTTTGGGTGAAATTACAGTAGTCGAGTGACTTTTCTATTAGGGAAAAAGGTTTGAAATATACTTAAACTTTGTCGAAATTTGTTGTAACACGCCTTAATTCTGTGGGTCTTATGACCCTCCTAGACCATTTATTACCTTATTTCTGTGGCATATATTTGTTTAGATGGACAACTTCGGACCTTCACGCGCTCAGTGTGCATGTGTTCACGCAGTGGTCCAGCTGAAAAATATATGTCACCGAAATACAGTAAAAAAATAATCTAGGGGATCATAGGACCCTAGTAAAGTTAAAGTGTGTTACAATAAATTTTGCTAAAATTTAAACATATTTCAAACCTTTTGTTTTATTATTATAAAATAAAGTTGAGTGAATTTGTGAGAAAAAAAAAATGATAGTTGAATAGTTGTATGAGAAATTAACTCTGATGCTAGAAAAGAATTTTTATTACATTTCATTGGTTCAAAGATAATTATAGATAAGATATATAAGTATTTTTGGTTCGCGAACAAGGCCACTATTAAACACATCTACGATACCATCCACATTGGTTGCAAACACCCCTACAGGTCTGACACTCAGCTAAAAAATTTTATTTCAGAAAGTTACTCACCAGTTGTTAGACAATTCACCTACAAAAGAGTCAGCCGATTTTGTTTTGAGTGAAATAACAGTAGTCGAGTGACTTTTCTATTACAAAATAAGATGGAGTGAATTTCTTAGATAAAAAAAAATGTTAGTTGAAAGTGTTTTAAAAGGCAGTTACGGGGCTCGCCATAGGGCTAAGTGTGGCCAAAAATGACTAGAGACATTGTGGAGAGGCAGAAACATCGAAAGGCAAACGCCCCGAAATTTGAGGCATTCGCCTAAGTAAGGGGAGTTTGCATAAGCGTGAGACACAAATTAGACATAAGCCGATAAAGTTTACAAAGTAAAATAAATTTTTCTTATTGAATCTCTAATTTAAACTTAATACAAAATTTTGTTTTAATTTAAGAAACTTTTTTTTTAGTACTAAACTTTCTTTTCTTTTAATTTCAGAAAGCCACTCAACTATTATCATTTCACCGATAAAGTCGTTCAACTTTGTTCTGGGTGAAATGACGATAGTTGAGTCATTCCTTTTTTAGTTATAAAACAAAGTTTGATGACTTTCCGAGATCAAAATGTTAGTTGAATAAATGTCTGAAAAATTAACGTTGTTGATAGTTAAACTAAATTGACTCACATATACTTCCCGATTTTACTTGTCACATTTTGACTTAACACATTCATTTTTATCATAGTACTCCTATTAAATGATATTTACATTGTGTCTTGAAATTAATTTATAGAAAAGACAATCAGTGCTAAGGGTAACATAGAAAAAAAAAGTTTTTTCTTGATATATCAAAAATGACAAGTAAATGTAGAAATGCAATTAAAAAATTAAGAGAAATGGTCAAAAGTCTCCCCAACTTTTACCCCAAATCTCAACTACACACTTAATCTTTAAAGGTGATCTATTACTCCTGAACTATTTTAAAGTAGAATTATTACCCCCTGAACTATTTTAAAGTGAAATTATTACTCCCCAAAAACTAACAACCAGTCATTTGAAATGTGGTGTGATGCACGCGCTGTCACGTCATTTAATTATTTAACTTTATTATTTTCTTTTTTCTTCCCCATTTTTCATTTTTCTCCATTTTCTTCTTCAACCAATTTCATCTTCTTAGGTCAAATATAGAATTCTTGAAAAAAAAAATGGCGAATTAATGAAGTTCTTGAATGGCGGGTTAATGAAGTTCTTGAATGGCGTTTTAATGAAGTTCTAGAACCCAATTTCATCTCTTTTTGCTCAAGATCGCCATTAATAGTGAATTCTTCCCCATTGTGGAAATTCAAAGCTTTAAGCTTGTCATTAATGGCGGATCTTGAGCAAAAATAGAGAAAATCGAAAAAATGGGTTGAAAATTATATGTGAATTATGTTGGAAATTATATATGGCATTGTAGAAATTCGAAGCTTTGAGCTCGCCATTAATGGCGATCTTGAGCAAAAAGAGAGGAAATCGAAGTTGAATTTTTTCAAAATTTTTGAATCGGAGTTCCCTAACTTCTTCATTCAAGAATTCATTAATCGGAGAAATCTTATTGTTTTCTTAGTTCAAGTGTTTCTTGGTTTCGGTTTCGGAGAAAAAAGAATTTCTTGGTTTCGGAGAAATCAATTAATGAGGAAGATGAGAAACTCCATTAATGAGTTCTTGAATTTTTGTTTTGAAAAAGAGAAGAAGAAGACATGATGTGGCAATTAAAATTCATTAAGAAAAAATAATAATTAAAATATTTATTATATTATTAAAAATAATGACGTGGCAATCAGAAAATAAAGAATTTAAAGTGAAATGAGGTCAAATGACGCGCGCATGGGCAAGTGTAGTCACGTCCAGTGACAGGTCAGCAACTGGGGGTAATAAATTCGGTAAAAGTAAGTTTAGGAGGGTAATACATCACTTTTAAAGATTAAGTGTGTTTTTGGAATTTCGACTAAAGGTTGGGGATAATAGACCATTTTCTCAAAAATTAATGACAAGTAAAAGGAGGGAGTATAAGTTAAATTTCTTTTAATTTTACAAGTTTAATTTCTAAGGCTGGTTTTTTGCACCATCACTTTACCTTAAAAAAGGCCTATATCAAAATAAGTAAAATTAGTTATATAATAAGGCATAACCTATTGCAACATGTTAAATAAATTACATTGATGATATAATTGTTACACTCTCATAATATATACATACATACATATATAGATAGACAGATAGAAGATAAATTTTGAAAGAACAGTCTTGGAGTAATTGTAAAGTTGTCTACCTATTGACTTATAAGTTATATGTTTGAAGCCATGAAAGCATACAATTATTCCTTAAACCCTACTAACACGGGATGTTTTGAGAACTGAAACTTTTCCTTTTTTCCATTGGGTACTTAACTTTTTAACAGTAAAACATTTTACCTGTTTTTGTTACTTGATTTTTTACTACTAATCCCTTCTTACACATTGCAGGTTTTAATGGAACAAGCTTTTATCCCCACACTATCATCTACAATTGATCCTGTATTTATTAAACAAATAGTCATTATTACATACAATAAAAGATGTAACAAATATGAATAGACATCAAAGTTATGTACTACTCTTTTTCCTTTGAATAGTTTTGAAGCTTTTTTTTTGTTAGTGAAAGTTACAAATAATCCAGTACTTGTGATCTATCTATTTGCTATTACTTCTAATTACTCACTTCATTTCGTCTCATTTTATGTGTGTTGTAACCATTTGACCGGGTACGGAGTTTAAAAAATAAATAATAACTTTGTAAATTTTATAGAATTGTCCCTCTTAAAGAACTTTAATGTTTACTTTTTAGCTGTCTTTTTCCTATCAAGTGTAATTCAGTAAGGATAAAATAAAAATAATATCATTAAATGATTGTCAAATAAGAAAAGATGACATTCTTTTTTAGATGGATTAAACAAAAAAATGACAACACAAAATGAAACAGATGAAGTGGCATATATGGACTTGTTTTCTAAACCTTTACTCAAAAAAAAATTGTTTTATGGCCTATTGACGAGTGACTTTTGCTTTTTACATATACGATATCTGAAAAAAATATTTTTTTTCTATTTATTTTGTAAAAGGACACGAGATCTCATTTCCTCGATTGAATTGTTAATGTGATTTCATGATGAAAAAAATTATTTTGCAACTCTGTAATTGGATAGTTTGCTCGTTCAACTACTCTATCGGGTATTAATACCTCCCATTTGTGCACCGTGTAGACTTAGGCAAATGATAAAATCACCAATAATTATGTATCCTTACGAGGAAAAAATGTATATTCGGTAAATGTATTATGCATCTCAATAGATCCAAAATCTAATAAAATGTATTGAGAGCTAATTATGTATATTTACAAAGGAAAAAATATATCTTCATTGAATGTATCAATAACTAAAATTATATATCTCGACAGACACAAAATCGAATTTTCCAGTAATTAAGAAAAATGTCAGAATTTTCTATACTTAAGCTCCAAACTGTCAGAATTTATGTTGTTTGCCCCAATCAAACACAAATTATATGAAACTTGTGGCTCGAGGTCCACAAATCCAGCCAGTCATACAAGCTCCCTCTGTTTGACAAGTGAAATTTGTGGAACTCAGAATTCCAACATTACTCAAATCTTGGTTCCATAAATTCCAGTATCAAATTTAGGTAACCTCACAATGTCATAGTACAAGGCACAAAAAAATCCCCCAAGCTATCAATCAGTAAACTCATTTATGTTTCTGGTTGCATTTCAGACAGGCATCCACTCGTAACATAAACGTAATCAGTGTAAACCCCACAAGTGGAGTCCGAGGAGGATCGGATATGGGCAAACCTTACCCAACCCTACCTTAGCAAGATAGAGCAATCGTTTCCAGCACACCCTCAATACAACGGTGCATTACGAGAAGGCATACACACCCAATAGGATGTAGTAGTAACAACAAAATTGCTTGTCATCTTATTTTTTCTTTTTTTTTCTTTTTTTAGAAAGAGAGCCTTGAAGTAACTGGTAAAATTATTAAAAAGCATACAATACATCCTTGTGGTGGGACCTTTCACTAACCCTGCACTAAAGCTTCACTGGGCTCCCTTTTTTTTTTGTCATCTTCATTTTTCATTTTCAGTAGTGGTACCAGATGAGATTTGAGGTTGATAATTGTGAATCAACCCCATAGTTCAAAGAGACCATATTTGACAGCCAAATTAGCAAAATTAGAGGAAAGGCATGTCAAACTGGCAAACAAAGTAAAATTACATTGCAGTTACTCCCTTTCTAGTCATCGAATAGATATTCACAAATTGAAAAGACCCGTTCCTTGACAACCCACATTAAGGGAGATTAAGAAGTAAACTAAGTTCATTCGCGAAATTTATTGATTCACCCCAAGCACAATAAGACATTGTTGTTGCAAAAGTCCCAGACATGCCTGGAGACGATTTTGTCCATTATCCCATAGCATATTTCTGAGTCCAGCTACGAGCAGTGGTCTCGTATTTGGCCCTGTCAGTCTTGTACATGTGAGCAATTTCTGGTACGAGCGGATCATCGGGGTTTGGGTCCGTCAACAGAGAGCAGATGGACAGCAGGACCTGCAAGCGTATATTAGTTACATCCTCACCCAAGGGCAACTCAAAAAGGGGAGCCCATGTTTTTCATATAGTTGTCTGGTGACTTGGTAGTACGTAAAACCAACTTTCACTCTGCATGTAAAGTGCATCGAGGCAAAACAGCAAAGAAAAGTTGAGCGGAAAACTCTTCGCACAAAAGGAAGAGTCAAGCAAAGGGGAAAAGCATTGGAAAGAGAGTTTGAAAGTCGTACGTTGCAAGAAAAAGACATCAAAAGTTAACCTCCCTTCACTTGAAATGAAACACATTTAAAACTCACTCGACTAGAAAATATGGCAGGTGCATCAAAAGCAATAGCCAATGGGTACATGAGAATGGAAACTACGCTGATCAACCTAATTTTCAATAGCAGAAGTCAAAAGGCTCCTTGTCATTGCACAAATAATTAACATTAAACCCTTACACTAGGAACAGTCGATCACGCCACTTTCTTTAACTATGCAAACAAGATAGACTGGATAGTCTTTCTATCCCCTAGCCTTTCTGCTACTGCTAAATGCATACTACTTAGTTACCATGCAATTAGAAACTTGTCGAAACAGGAAAACCAGACCGCTGTGAGAGATCACAATGTTTCAGAACATTAGAAGATAAGTACAGCGACTATTGAACTGTTTCATTCTTCTAATTAGTTTCGCACTATGCACCACAGAACCAGAACATCTCGAGAACTACAAGTCCTAATATACGCTTTGGAATTTTGTAAGGAGCAATCTAAGGCCAAAACAACAGTGTTAAACAGGCAATGAAAGAAAGGCCAAGCGTCAAACCTTCGATATGGTTAATGCTGGACTCCACTGCTCCTTGAGAATATCAAGGCAAATACTTCCATTGCTATTGATGTTAGGATGGAAAACCTTAGTTCTAAAAGCAACCTGAAACAACGGAAAAATCATTTGTAAAATCAGCGCCTCAGATTCCAACAATGACGACAAGTTTATTTCACAACTGCGCAGAAATTCTCAAAAGAAACAACATGCTTGATGCCCGGAAAAAGACTCCTAAATAGGTTAACTTGTTTAAACAGCAAGCTGATATAATCTCCTTAGTTGTGAGCTTCTAATATACTCCCTCCGTCCCATTTTACCCATCCCAAATTGGGATGGCACAGCTAATAAGAAAACAATGATTGGTAATGTAACTTTACCACTTTGCCCCTCCTAATTGTGTCTTGTTGTTAGTTCCAATATTGATGGATGGCTAATACCAAAGCACCATTTATATTCTTAATGGTGTACTCTTAATGGTACTCATCTTTGCAAATTTTTCAAGAATACTAATAATAAGGAGTAATTAATTACACTAAAGGTATAATGGGAAAAAAAAATTGTCTTGTCTTGATAAGTAAAAAAGGACAAGTAAAATGAGACAACAAATTAGGAAATTTGGGACGAGTAAAATGAGACGGACGGAGTATTAAATAAAAAAGAGAGAGCAGTTAATAAACAGAACTGAGAAAAGGTCAGCAAACTTCAATAAAATCCACCTAGTATCATCTCCATGTAGTGGGGAAGATCAGGAGGAAAGATAGAATATAGCTAATACCGAGGGAAGCTAAACTTAATTTAAAGGAGCAATCTGTTACCGTTAATTTTCTTTTTTTGAAACTGGTGATCTGTTGCCGTAAATATTGGTCATGTTAATATCTGTGAACTCATGCATATGGAACATATGTCACAAATTATGTACCCAACAACAACATGCCCAGTGGGGTCTGGGGAGGATAAAGCGTACGCAGCCCATACCAATACCTCAGATGAAGTAAAGACGCAAAATAAAACATGGAACTCTAATTACTCATGTTACATAAACAAAAAGAAGATAAATAGGCAATTTGAGTTTCAGCAATACATAAACTGTACTGCTTCTAAGTAAAAAGTTCTAAAACAAACAAATATTTGAGATGGATTTACGAGGCCATACATATATGAGCAAATGCATGCAAAACGTTGCTCTCCTTCCCATCCAACTCAATCCAAAGAAACAAAGAAGTATGCACAAAAGTAAAGAGATGGTGCCACTGGAGATAAAGTATACCTTTGGAGGCTTGAAAGGATAATCCGGAGGGAAATGAATTGAAACCAAAAATACACCTCCAGCATAAGGGCTATCTGTCGGCCCCATGATTGTTGCTTGCCAATGGAACATATCCTCTGCCACTGGACCTGTATTAAACCAAATATGCTAGTGATTATGAGTATTGAGGTTTCTACCAGGTGGTCACTACAACAACAAAGTGGGATCCGGAGAGGGTAAAGTGTACGCAGTCCATACACTATCTGCTAGATAGAAAAGGAAAAAAGACACCCACAAGGTAATACTATAAACTATCTAATCGAAATCATAGACATCACCAAAACACCGCGAACAAGAGACTGTAAGTAACTACAAGCACAAAAACAAACAAAGCACTCTTCCCAACTATTACGGGCGTACTATTTATTACCCACTAATTCTCTACCCTAATCCGCATCCTCCACACCTTCCTATCAAGAGTCATGTCCTCTGTAAACTGCTTCATGTCATGCCTAATCACCTCCCTCCAATATTTCTTCGGCCTACCTCTACCCACCTAAAACCATCCATATCCAGCCACTCACACTTCCGTACTGGAGCATCCGTGCACCTCCTCATCACATGCACCTCCTATCAGGTGGTCAATAAAAACAGAAAAGCGAATGACATCTGGGGTGCATTCCCTTATACATAACAACATTCCACAAAGGTAACGATCAATGACAGCATACCCACCGCGACTTCCTGAACATTTTAAACTTTTTATGGTTTTTCACAGATGCACGAGGAGCAAACCAAGACAAAAGCCATACATAACATCATCAAAGGAGGTCAGTAACGAATGGTAAGGTCAATCAAACTGAGAACGAAGGAAAAGTAGAGTACAAGAAAGAATGACACCGAACTTGAGGTACAATTCTTCACTTATAATCGTCAAGGGTCTTATGAAGTATAATTGATGACATCTTTTATACCAAAGGCGAAGAGCGCCACAAAAGGAGTTGCTACAGTGACCAAAAAGTGCAACATAATGAGTATTCAACTGGAATGCACAAATCACAATGGATTAGCAAACATTTTTACCATTCCATAATGCTTATTATATAAAAGAGCATATACTTGGGGAAACTAGTAAAGTTGTTTCCATGTGACCAAGAGGTCACCGGTTCCAAGCCTTGGAAACAGCCTCTGGCAGAAATGGAAGGTAAGGTTGCGTACAATACACCCATGTAGTGGGACCCTTCCTCAGACCTTGCGCATAGCATGAGCTTTAGAGCACCGGGCTGCCCTTTTACGTATCTGCTAAAAGTTATCAAGTTTATGATACTTTAAGCCATTATTCGCAAAGAGAAGGTGAAAGATTCATTATAATTTTGCACAGTCCAACCCAAACATCCTAAAAAGGATACTATCATCAATATATAAGTAGGGACCTATTCTTCTGTCATCTTAAAAAAAAAAAACAGCAAACTAATAAATTGAAAAATGTAAGAAATAGTTCAGTTAACATACCAGCACTGCATGATGTGGGAGGATCCTTTTGCAGATCCTTGAGCTCCTTCAATATCCTCTTCGACGCCATCAATTAGTCCCCGTACCTTCAACTCCAAACCCTGACCGAACATTCAAATGAAAACCTTTTAGCACAAACCATAGATCTTCAAATTTTACAAAAGCAACAGTCAATAGGAAGTAAACCACAAAAAAAACACAACTGAGAAATCATGAGCAGATCTAAGCTATCAATATCACCCACTACTTTTTTTTTGTAACCGTGGTGTCCGGGCCAACTCGCGCACACCTCAACTAATTCTACACGCCGCCTCCCACCAGCAACAGATACCAGTAGTAACTCTGTCCACCAAGGCTAAAACAGATGGAAAGAAATCACCCAATGTTTATCTCTGTTGGAACTTGAACCTGAGACTTCATGGTGCTCAACCCAACTTCATTGAACCACTAGACCACACCCTTGGGTGCTATCACCCACTACTTTCCGCTCGTCACAAATTCAAATAGGCAAATAAATCACATACAATTTGTGAAGATAATAAACATTGCTCAAAACTCACCAACTCAACAACAACAACAACAACATATCTGAGTAAATCAAAAGTCACTAACTCTAAACCTTAAACAAAAACATACAAAATCTAATTGATTGTTCATAAGATAAAAGTCACAGATCTGTTATTTTCCATTACTAGAACAACATATTCGAGTCGATAAATAGAAAACACACTTGTATAGGTGACAAAAAATATCAAAAATTGCACTAAGCTCTCGCTATGTGCAAGTCCGGAGAAGGGCCCAACCACAAGGATCTATTGCACGCAGCCTCACCTTACATTTCTGCAAGGGTTGTTTCTAAGGCTTGAACCTGTGACCTCCTGGTCACATGACAGCAACTTTACCAGTTACTTAATCTCCTTTTATATATATATATATATATATATATATATATAAATATATATATATATATATATAAAAGGAAGGGGAGTCTTGGAGTAACCAGTGTTGTGTGTGTATATATATATACAGCCTCACCTTACATTTCTGCAAGGGTTGTTTCTAAGGTTTGAACATGTGACCTCCTGGTCACATGACAGTAACTTTTACCAGTTACTTAATCCAAGGCTCCCCTTCCATATATGTATATATGTATATATGTATATATATATACACACACACACACACACATATAACAAGTAATTAAAGCAAAAAAATAGGTATGAGAAATAAAAGCAGAATTAGAGCGAATGTTTTATAATATGGTGTAAATCCTACTCAGTACTCCCTCCTTCGTTATGCTTAGTCCAGTGTAGTAGACAAGTTGTAAAAATCAAAACATATTTTCTCCCAACAAAATAAATTATTTTTTTTATTTATACCCTATTCATCTCTACTCTTCAGTTTTAGATATTTAGCAATGGCTTCTTTAATCACACCCCGAGATGATACAACGGTCCTTTCAAATCGTTATCGAACTTTATTTAATTCCCTAGGAATTTACAGATTAATCAATCGTCATTGCTAAACACTGAGAGGATAACCATATACTGGGGGTAAATTGACAAGTAATTTACCAACAATACAAAATCGAAAAACTGGTAGTAATCCGCACGGTCATCCAGATCTATAGTATTTAAAACACATCTACGAGTAAATACATACTAATAAGTAATTACTAATTTTACAAGATCGAAAAACTAGCAGAAATCCACACGGCTATCCAAATCTATAATATTAAAATACTTCTGAAAGAAAATATGAACTTGATATAATTCAAAGGTAATTTACAAACTAGGGAGAAAATATAATGATCTATATAACGACTACTTACATGTCTTAAGGAAGAAGTGAGGTTTCCCTTTCGGGAGTTCCCTAAAAGCTAGCAGCTACCGGAATACGAGACCAATATACATTTTCCAAGCACTCTCTCTCTCTCTTTTTTTAACAAACTTTTGAAAACTAAGAACTTTATGAACAAACTAAAAACTTTCTAACTCTTGATTTTTCTCTCACTTCTCTCTAGCTATATATTTTAAGTCATCCATAAGGTGGTATTTATAGGCATTTTTGTGGACCTCAAATCCTTATTTCAAAGGACTTGATAAAAACTTTAGCAAGTTGAGTGGTCCCCACAATCACATAGTTATGTTTCCACTCTAACTCTCCTCCGTCCATTTGTTTCCCATTTATTCATCTGTTATATCATTGCATACGTTTTTTATTTTGTCTTTTTGTAGATATCGTCATTGCTTGTGTCCAAATTGTGTAACGCTTCTGAGTCAAAATCCATTCCTGAATAATCGCCATTACATGGTCGAATTGTAATCTCGATCATACTCGTCACTATCTCCGTCTGATAGTCCCAATCTTGTTCCTGTTCTGGGCGATCTTATTTCTTCTCTTGGAATTAAGGAAATTTTGGATCTTGGCTTCGGCGGTTCTAGATTCATTGCTATTTCTTTGGGCAGTTGTTCTGCTAACAATTTTCCTATTGAGTCTACTACTATTTTTTCTATATTTCTTTTTTCATTTTTCTTTTTTCCTAATAAAAATCCTTTCCTAGTCTTGGAAGAGCTTCCTTCGTTTGTTGTTTAGGTACCTGTGGTCTTGAAACTGGTTGGGAGTATTCTCCCTACACTTTTTGGCAAAGTGTCAGCCGTCAACGGATTTGATGAGTCTTTACCAGCTATCGTTTGAGCTGGACTAGCTGTACCATTACCCGATACGGTAAGTCTTTCTACATTCGTTGAGGAATGCACACCCATTAACGGATTTGAAGAGTCTTTACCAGCTATCGATTAAGCTAGACTAGCTGTATCTTTACCCGATTCAGTGGGTCTTTCTACATTCATTAGGGAATGCACACCTTTCTTATCCATTTTTTAAGAAGATATGGAGAACTCTTTGGGATTATTTGAGTCTCATAAATTTGTTGAGTCTGTTGTGATAATTCATAATGAAGAATCTTTATACAATCTTGTAAAATACTTATATGTTCTAACATTTGTCCTTTTTCATTTATAAGGTTTTCATTGTCATGTCTTAAAACTTCATTGGCGTGATTTAGTCTTTTAAAAGCTTCAGTCATGGAGAAACAATGATCACAAAATATAATTTTGTCTGTGTCTTTCTTAATATTATATTGGGGAATTTTTTTTTATATTTGGTCTAGAGCTGGAGTAATGTAATAGTTTGGCCCTGGATTTTCTTCTTTAATTACTTGTTTCTTGTTCCAATTATATATATATATATTACTAGCTACGAACCCGCAAAATCTAAATCCTAAATTTTCAGCTGAAATACACATACAGGGTTTATAAATTGCTAACAACTTTAAAAAAAAAACTACATCTGTTCCATTCCTAATATATACACACTTCAGCTCATCACACAATTTTGTATATGTAAAAACAATATTAAAAAACGTAGACTCTAAATTACAAATTTGCTGCTAAGAAATATCCAAAAACTAATAAATTGTGTTAATTATTTGTATAGGTACCAAAAAATACCAAAAGTTGCACATATAATATTAACTTTACTAGTTCTAAATCCAGAATTTACAGCTAATAGATATCCAAATTGAGCTCGAAGCGCGGGCATATTAACTAGTATTAAAAACCTAGATCTGTATCCTTCTTTAAATAAAATCAAACAATTCGAATGAATATACATATACAAAATACAAATACTTCCTTCAGCTACTGACACAATTTTGTACATGTAAAAATAATATTCAAAATCTCACCTAAATAAACCTTAGTAATAGCTCAAAATCAACTCACTCTAAATCATGGAGACATAAAACTAGATCTGGCTAAACAAAAATATAGATGCAGTTGCATGAAAAAATTTATGGTAAAGTTAATATTAAAAATTTACACATACAATTAAATTTACTAGTAGCTCAAAAATATCCAAAAAATAATTAATTGTGTAATTAACATAGAAAAAAAAAACCTAGATCTATTTCATTCCTTTAATTAAATCATACATTCGAGTAAATATCCTTATACATGTAAAAAAAAAAAATAATACTAAAAGCTTCACATATAGTAAAACTTAAAAACTTAGTCGAGGGAACTAAACACCACGTTATTCAAAAAAAAAAAAAATAAAACAGTTAAAAAAGTTTTCAAAATTTCAAAAAAAATAAAAATAAAAAAGCTAATAAATTGTTAATAAACATAGAAAAAAAAAAACTAGATCTGTTTCATTCCTAAAATAAAATCATACATTCCAGTAAATATCCATTTATACGCACAAATAATAATAATAATAATAATAATAATAATAATAATAATAATAATAATAATAATAATATAGTAAAACTTAGTTGAGGTGCATGAAAGCTTACGCAAAGGCTAACACCACGTTATCAAAAAAAAAAAAAAAAAGTTCAAAGAAAATTCAAAATTTCAGTGAAAAATAAAAAGCTAGATCTAGTAAAAAATACTACAAGTTTCACATATAGTACAAAATTTAGTAGTAAAATTTAGTTAGGTGCGTCAAAGCTGACGCAAATGCGAACACCAATTTATCAAAAAAAAAAAAAAAAGTTTAATTTTTTTCAAAAAATTCCAAAAAAAATATAAATAAAAAGTTAGATCTGTATATTTGAAGTAGTACTTACCTGAAAGTTTAATAGTAAAAACCGGTGACAGACAGAAGTGGATTTGTTTGAGTTGAAATAATTGAAGGAGACTGGAGATTTGCAGAGGTGGGATGAAGAAGATATTTTTGAGCCAATAGAAGAAATGGAAGAGAAGTAGCAATTGAGAAATTGGAGTGTTATAAGTAGGCGTTTTATTATATTTTAAATTATTTTTTAAAAAGTGAAAAAATAAAATTTTAAAAATAATTTCAATTTACAGGCTTCATTTGATTATTATGAAAATAAAATTTAAAAAACAACTTCAATGTATTGGCTCATTTGATACTAAAATAATACTGTACTGTTTTTTTAGGTGTTAGATTGGATTTTTAAAAGTATATTGTGTTTAGATATAAATATAAATTAAAGTTATTTTTAAAATTTTGTGAAAAAAATAAGAGCGAAAAAATGAAAATAAATTTTATTTATTTTCAACTTTTCAAAAATATCATTAAAATTAAATAATTTTTACGATCAAATATTATTATTTTATTTATTTTACTAAAATAAAATTATTTTTTAGAAAAAAAATTATGACTAAACCCCTACATACTTATGGCCAAGCAAAGTAGTCGTTTGATCATGAAATTTTTTTATTTTTTTTTGAAAAATTATTTCGAAAAAGTAAAAATAAATTTTTTCACTCTCGCTTCTTTCACAAAATTTCAAAAATAATTTAATTTATATTCATAATCAAATACAGTTTCAATTTCAATTCCAATTTTAACTTTGTAGAATTATAATTTTCATGATCAAATTAAAAAAAAATATTCGCTCCAACTTAACTTTAACTTCAATTTTAAATTTTAAATATTTTTATTTTCATGACTAAACGAAAATGATTGAGGAGGGGTGGGGTCCAAAAGTAGACATTTTGTAGAATAGTGATTATTTTGGCGTACCATCGACGCTATATAATACGTTGCTCTCTTTTTTGCTTTACCTATCCATTGGGTTTTGGGCATGTTAATTTTTTGGGGAAATTTGAATGCTCTCATCATTTGAATTAACACATCATATCAATACTCCAATGAGTTTGATGCAAGTAAAAAAAAAATGGATTTTAAGCTTAATTCAATCTTAAAAATTAATTCGTTAAAAGAAAATTTTCTAATATTATAAGAGGAATGTATAATTTAATATTGGTGTTCAACATAGATAATAATAATTGAAATAGATCATATTCTAATATCATGTAAAGAAATAAATATTCAATCCAATTCAGCCCCAAAAACTAATTCAAACAACTTATATACTTATAATGTGCGACTTAACCCCCCTCCCCCCCTCCTTTTCAAATACACATACCATGTCTAAAACTGAACATCTGAACTGTAGGATGGTATAAAAAGTATGGCCTAACATCGATAGATAATAAATGAGGATGAGTTTGGTAAAAGTCGATGATATAAAATGGATCTTGAGTTTAATTCTATCTAAATAGCAAGCTCCCGGGGTTCTTTTTTTCATATAATGTGCCGAATTAAAGTTGAAATTCATGTCTAATTTCTAAAATTTTTGTTTGGAGTATTATCAGATATTTTTGCATAAAATTTGATGTCTGATCAAGCTAAATCTTGAACATTTTTTAAGCATACTAAATAAAATATAAGTTTCAAGCATAATTTTATCTTAAATTTTATAAAATATCCAAATAAAATAAATAATACTTGATTTCGATGTTCAAACGCCTACTAAATATCGCACCTCAAACAAAAGTAACGATTGATGCAGTTGAGACAGACATATCGACTAATACCGATACATTTCAGTTGTTTCAACTGTGACTTTTTCTACAGGAGAATATGACCTTATGATTTGAAATTAGGTTATTGTATCTTACAAATGTTGTAACCCCCATCCCTCCCTTTGTTCGCATATTTTTCACTGGAGTTGTTTGAACATTAAAAAAAATATATTTCTTTTTAATTGTTATTCTATTTGAAAAATGGAAATTAGTGAAAAAAAACTTCTTATTCCTTTTCCTTTGAAAGCTTATCTCATCTCTGAAGTAATAATATGATCCGCATACATTTATTTTTTTCAAATTTTATTTTATAAAAATATATTGAATAAATTATTATCTTATTCAAAAGGATAAAAGAGAATCTTTATACTCCAACCACAAGGAAGAAAAAAGGAAAAGGCAGAGTTTTTTTTTCCTTTCGGTGGGAAATGGAATCTTGTAGGGACCATATTTCCAAGTTATGGAGAAAAAAGTGGAGTAGGCAATGCATGTGGGAAGTTATTTTACTAATTTCTATAGTTTTTTTTTTTTCAAAAAGCCTGATGAAAAAACTCCCGTCATGTATAGAATTTGAAAAGAAATATAAAATTTTTGCTATGCATAAAATTCGAGGAAGAATTTCATCACAAAAGTATATTGTACATAATTTTATCTTTCATTTTTGCTAGAAGCTATTTTCAAGATTTGAATTCGTGATCTCCTTGTAATATTAGTTCAAGAAAACATTAAATTTAAATTAAAAAGAAAAAGATCTATAGTATCATTATTTAATTCAAAGTACGAGCGAGTGTATGATATTACTTTCTACGTATCAGTTTATGTAGCATCTGATTTATAAGGTATCTCAAGAAAATAAAAATATTTTTAAAACTTATAATCTAAAACATACCAATAGATATTTATATATTTTTTTAACAGATTAAAAAATTAAAAAAAAATGTCATTTTCAGTACTACTATTCAAATAATATTTATTGCAAAGTAGCTATTTATAAATTGATCAATGATTGAATTAGTAAAATATTATTATAGCGTGTCACTCATAGCCTTCGTCAATTATGCAAAGAATATTCACATGAATAATACAAGGTGTTCACTTAATCGAAGCAAAGAATCTTATTTTAAAGATAAAAAAGGTTGCATTAAGCATGTGAGACGGTACGAAAAATATTTATATTGTAAAACCTTATTATAGTGATATATTTAAAATTTTGTAGTTGTTATAGTGAGTTGTTATTATAATCAGGGGTGAATTCAGGAAATTGAGTTGGGATTTTCAAAAATCTAATAACGTTAGTGTGAATATTGTATTGACATTAAAAAATCTAATAAATATATAAGAATTATAAGATAAAAATCCATAAATAAAGTGTGATATTTGTCTAATGAAGCAGAGGGACTTGGTAAAATTTTGTTAACCTTGTGATTGTGGGTTCGAATCCTCGTCGTTGCTATCTAATTTTATTTTTGTCTAATATGAAAAATCTACAAATTTTAAATCCTAAATCCGCCCTTGATTATAATGCATATTGATATTTGGCGTTTAACTCCAACTTAGTTGTTATAAATAAAAATACACGAAATTTTAAATTCGCCTCTAATTATAATGTATATTGATATTTGAGTTCAACTCAAACTTAGTTGTTATAAATAAAGGTACATTATAATGTATATTGATATTTGAGTTCAACTCAAACTTAATTGTTATAAATAAAAGTACATGAAAAAATAGTTCAATAATTTCGTATACCAAGATGAAATAATGTACTTCTTAACCAAATTTATCAAAATAAATAAATAAAGAGTATGTAAAAAATTAGAGGTCAATCCACAACATGCTTGAACCAAATAACCCGATCAACCGCCTTGTCTTAGGCCATTTTTGACCATGAGAAGTCACTGACGTGAAGAGGGATACGGATGCTCCGGTGTGAGTTTGGCTATGAATAATTTTAAGCAAGATAGAGTTAGATTGAAAAAATATTAAAGAAATGATTAGATGTGATATGTAGTAGTTATAGTTTATGGAGAACATGATTCTCGATCGGAAATTGTGGAGAATGCAAATTAAAATAGAGGGTTAGTGGGTAGGTAAAAATGCTTTTGTTTGTATCTCAACCAGTAGTTCCTTGTTCTACTGTGTATACTGGTATCTGTCCTGAGCAGAAGATTTACCAAAAATAACCTCTATTTCATCTAAGGTAACAATTGAACTGTGTACACTTTACCCTCCTCAGAACTCATTTTCCTCAAACCCCATTTTTTGAGAATACACCATTTTTACACTTATTCAAAAGATGGAATGTTTGGCAACTTGAAGTCTCAACTTGTTTTAACTTTTCTCCAATTTCACCATTATATTTGTTTAAAAAAGTCTTCCCAAAAAAATGATCAAATACAACTCCAAATTTTTTTGATTTTCCTAGCCAAAAGCCTAAATAATCTTCAAAACCAAAAACACCCCATTTTTCTTTAAGTGGTTTCTTGACTTCTCCAATTTTGTGTATACCCTTAAACCCCTAGAACATTTTGTATCCATTTTCTTCCATTGTTTTTACTTCACGACTCAATTTTTAAAATCTTTTTTAGCAGACACGTGGCTTGTTCTGGAAAGCAATCACACGTTCTGTGAACTCGGTTCGTCAACATTGGGCATGATTTTATCTGTAATGAGGCCTCAAGAAATCAGAAACAACCTCTCTACTTCATCTGAGGTAGAGATATTGGTATGAACTGCGTACACTTTACCCTTCCTAGACCCCACCGCTGAGAATACACTGGGTGTGTTGTCGTCGTTGTTGAGGTCTCAATAAATCAGATCCAAATTGATACAGGCAAGCTTCGTCTGGCCATTTATCTGCAGCTTCCAATAGCGCATAGATACTTGACAAGACGCAATTCACCTCACAGATGAACCACATATCTGATGCATCTAATCATATTGCAGCAGGAACATTGAGCATATTAGTGGGCCTATTCCATCTTAGTGTCCGCCCACCACCACGTCTATACAAAGGATTGCGTATGAAAAATATTTAAATTATCCTTTCCAGTAGTATTAGTATTGCTGCTGTCTTTTTTGTAGCTTTTGTTGTTGCCGGAACTATGTGGCATGGTTTGGCAACTAATCCAATTGAATTATTTGGGTCCACTCGTTATCAATGGGATATCAAGGGTACTTCCAACAAGAAATATATCGAAGAGTTAGTGTTGGGCTAGTGGAAAACCAAAGTCTATCAGAAGCCCGGTCTAAAATTCCAGAAAAATTAGCTTTCTCGGCAATAATCCAGCAAAAGGAGGATTATTCAAAGCAAGTTCAATGGATAACGGAGATTGGTCTAAAATTCCAGAAAAATTAGCTTTCTCGGCAATAATCCAGCAAAAGGAGGATTATTCAAAGCAAGTTCAATGGATAACGGAGATGGAGTAGCGTTTGGATGGTTAGGACACCCTATCTTTAGAGATAAAGTAGGGCGTGAACTTTTTGTAGATTGTATGCATTTACCACTAAACAGAAGACCAGTAGAACAGTAACCGAAAGAGAGAAGACTTCAGGAGTACTCATTCATTGTACCGGGGGGGACTCACAAGGAAGGAAATCTACACCAGATAGGGAGTGAGTTATACTGCCAGTTCCCATTTATACACATTTAACTCACATTGCTTTAGGTAGTACTCTTCTATGAAAAATAAGACGACTTAAAGAGTCGTACACGGTAGAACTAAAAGAAAGAAATGATGTCGGCGAGCACCCTCACCATGAGAGTAACTTAAGGCTTGAGAAAGTATCTGAAACTGTGAATCTGAATGTTGCACACGGATTCAACCATATACTGCCTACTAACACTTTCCGAACAAACATCTTACCGAAAAGCTAGAAACAGCCATTAAATATTCAACAGCTCAGAACTACAAAAGAAAGAAGTACAGAGCTTACATGGTAGATTTCTCAAGTATTTGCTTGGCCTTTAAAAACAATCACTTGTAGAATTCAAAGTCAGTGTCAGGCTTCTTCACGTTGGTCCTGTAACCCTTTTCGAAGTCCTTGGGAAGTATGACATATCGATTCTTGCGCACTGCATGCATACCAGCTTCTTGACAGATAGCTGCAATCTGCAGACATACCAACATACTTTGATTTCAATTCACGTTCACTTCACATTAATAACCTCAGCATAATTATACTTGCAGAAAAGAAAAATAGTAGCAGTCAAAGCAAAGAACAATTATTAGACCAAGAACCCTGATTTCCACAGTTCTCCCAAGAAAAAAATATAGAAATAAGAGACGAACCTCAGCAGCACTGATTTTATCAGGGCGAGAAACATAATCTTCCAAGTCGACCTCGTCACCTAAGTTCATCTTAGCAGTGCATACCTGCCATAAAACAATCCAGAATTAATTTTGTTCATTTGTATGAAACCAAACACAGAAATACTGCCAGAGAAGCGAAAGACTTTCAAGAATCCATCAATCTTAACTTCTTCCTACAATATTTTCCTCCATTTTTTTTAGGAAAGGAGAAAGAAGAGGATAAGATTATCCAAAACCCACCTGAAAAACAAGCCTCTTTTGACGTCTATCAGGCAAAGGAAATTCAATCTTACGATCAAGCCTTCCAGGACGTAAAAGTGCAGGGTCCAGTGTGTCGGCTCTATTGGTTGCCATAATAACTTTTACGTTCACAGTTTGGTCAAACCCATCCATCTACATAATACAAATCCAGGAAAAAGTGGCTCATCAAACAACCGTTGGGTCTTGTGTTACTTCGGAACTACTTTATAACTATGAATAGAAGCCTACCTGATTTAGTAGCTCCATGAGAATACGCTGGACCTCTCTATCAGCTCCAGTCTGAGCATCAAACCTAGCAGTAGCAATTGCATCAACCTCATCAATAAATATGATTGCTGGAGCATTTTCTTTGGCAAGGCGAAAGACATCACGAACCATTCGTGGGCCCTGCAAAAATCAGGGAATAAATGAGAAGATAAAACTAGACTAATATAAACAAATGGAGTCTCACCACTTTCATGGACACAGTTAGATATGATGGTCACTCTCCAGACAGGAAGAGAGGTGTCTCAAAGGGAATAAAGTAATAGTTGATCTGAAGTTGCATAAAGACTTGGGGTGACATAATTGGTCTCCTCAATCCCCAGTGAACCCTACTTCTATGAAATCAAACACCCCCAGCCATCTGAAAACATCTGTCAGAAAGTCCAGGAACAAGCACGTCTAAATTCACAAATCTGTTCCCCCGAAATGGTTAGCGAAGTCTAAATGATCTTTCGTGTTGTATTGTCTTCTATCTATGCCTAGAATAATACAGATATTAGTTGTACATACGTGAGATTTGCAACCAAATATTGTTCTAAAATTTTATACCAGCATTATTTTACCTAATACACCCTATCAAATGACCCCTAAATGCTTGATTTAGATACCTCCCTTCCAAGTATTACTATTAAAAAGGTAGAAGGAGAAAGTTCTCAATTTCTCATCATTAGCAGATTGAATCTGATTTAACTTGTGCACTGTCATCTACTTGAACAATAACTTAATTCATTTTATTTTTTCTCATTGCATATTGCACTTAGTTTGTTAACTCATTTGGCAGATCAAAAGCTTTTTTGCACTATCTTTTGCTTGAACGATAACTCATGCTCATCTGATATTCTGATTGCATATTGCAGTTAGTTTATTAACTGATTCACCGCATCAAAAGCTTTGTTATATAATTGAAACTGATAAGAGAATATAGCGTCAATGCGTGTATTAGCTTTATCAGGCTGTTTGATCTTTTATCTTCTTAATATATATTCTTCGTCGTCCTTTATTTTTTTGGGGCTTAAAGACTTGGGAGCCAAGATGATTGAAAGCGGACTCCTCATCCAGATAACTGAACTGTCCAACTAGATTAGCTGTGCAGAAAGAAAGATCTGCCTCTACATTCAATTCTACATGAAAGACCATAAACAAGATGTTCTCATAGTCAACATGATTGAGACAGGGGAAGTCCATGTCTTTATCCTTTCTTTTTATTCGTACAGAAAGTAAAAGTCCACATCTTTGAATCAATCTATGGAGGATATCCAGGAATACTATGTTACTTTATAATGAGAGGATCTGATCAGGACTTCTATTTTATGAAGAAAAATGTAATCAAAAAACGAAAAGGCATTGAGTCATTCACAATTGAGATAGGCCTTGGCTTGAAGTCCTCCAGAGCTACATTAGTTATGTGAATTATCCCATAAACCAAAGAATGAAGATGAATTGATTATTCACATGACAGACATTGTAGAAGTGTTCGATGTCAAAAAAAATTTTAGATCACATTTTTATAAGGAAAGCTTTCTATAAACTCTAAATTTACTTTGTGAGAGAATGGGTCAGCTACCTTGTAAGAACATAAAAATAATGCAAAAATTCTCTCGTAATCAAATATTACAAGATATTTATCAACTACTACTGGTTACTTTTAGGCATTTTGATTTGGAAGTTGGATTAAATTGTTTCCAAAAAGCTTCTTTACCTAATGCCAAGATTAAATTGTTTCCAGAAAGCTTCTTTATCTGATGCAAGTCATCAAAACTTTGACCATATTTTGCATTCAAGAGCAAGTAAAATAACTGAATAAAAGACTATTTGCCATAGCTACAGAAACCTCTTGCCCGCCTATCTATAGAATAAATTTAAAAGAAACCTGTAACTCTGACTTATTCAAACATGCTTCTGAACTGCTTATTGTCATAAATCAATTATATACCACCATAACCCTGCAAGTGCTTAACTATTATACAGTCCATACTCGTCAGTGAGTGCAGTAAGATTTAACAAATGCAGCACCATTTTTTTTACATCTCTATATTGCGACTGTCATGCTCGGACACTTATTATAAAGGGCATACACTAAGTTTAGGATGGCAAAAGCAAACAAGTCTCTTTTGAATGTGCTCTTCTGCTAATCATCTACTTTCGACTTGTCCTAAACTTGGTCGGATATTGTATAGGTTTGCACCAACTTAATAGAAGTGAAGGGTACATGTGTCCCTACACTTCCTGGACTATGTCCCTCAGAAACACAAATTTCTTTGTGACGTTCTTGATCATTTTAATACAGAAATTGGTAAAGGTATCATATTTTGTGTGGCTTCTAAATTTGTAATGTTTAATTTCAAGAAATAAACAAACCAATATCTTATGCTAGCGAATTCTCATAGAGCTCAGTTAGATCATACGACTTCAAAGGAGATAGTATATTAGTTATTTGCCCGATTCACGCTCCCAATCAAGGTTACTAGTACCTATGAAATTGGAAAGACATAGGCAAAGAGAATATATGCTATTCTAAACTCTTTTTATGAGATATAAACACTTTGAACTGAAAATTTTGCCTAATATCATGCTGCTAAGATAGATTATACAGACATTTACACCGATGATCTTAAAGTATATTGATGCATAAAACAAGACTTCAACCATACCTCACCCAAGTACTTCTGTACAAATTCTGAGCCAACTACCCTTATGAAGGCCGCAGTTGTATGATTTGCTACAGCCTTTGCAAGCATAGTTTTCCCCGTGCCTGGTGGACCATAGAGCAACACACCACGAGGAGGATCTATACCAATCTGCTTGTACAACTCATGATGAGTCAGAGGTAACTCAACAGCTTCACGGATTTCCTGCTTTTGTATGTCACATCCTCCAATATCCTGGAAATAGGAAGAAATACAAGCTCAAAAACTAAGAAATAAGTAAGGCATGTGAGACTCTGGATAATTGGGAGGAAACGACAACAAAAGGCTATTGAAGGCTTAAGAACTCCCTTTACAAGCTTGGAAGATGGTCTCTTTAGCACTATCGTAACCTAAGTTGCTCAAACTCAGATGTGGATCTAGATGTCGGATCCTTCATGATCTCAATTTTAAGACTCGAGGACATGGATCAAGGTATGAATACGAGTGTGAGGGTTCAGCTGAAATTAATTCAAATATCTAAAAAATGGAGTTATAAAACTTAAATTACGAAATATTAAGCGGAGAACTTGAGGAGAAAATATTGATCAAGAGGAGAATCCTAAAAAGAGAGAAAAGGAAAAGTAGTAACATAGAAATTTCTATCTGCAAGGTAATCCATTTTCTTCAATTTCACCTTAGCTTTTGTTTTGATTACAAAAATCATTAAGTTAGTCCGGACTTCCCCTGAAAATTTTGGTCAAAGTACACACAATCGGTTGACCGGATCGGGTACGGATACCACGACACGGGTGCGGCACCGAAAGTGAAGAGTTCGAGTAACTTAAATCGTAACTAGCTGCAAGAAAGGTTCCAAAGAGCTTTTGAAGGCTACAAGAATGACATGCATTGAAGCTTTGTATACATTACAACTACGTGCATCAGTCCTTAACCGAAAGACACAAATAATCTCAAGTATACAGAATGGCCCCTAAGAAGCCACTTGATCGGATGACCAGCTTTACAGAAAGCCAATTAATATGAGGACCTAGTAGCATTAGGAGATTACAAGCATGTTCGGATGGGCTTTTAGTTATGACTTATATGCCAAAAGCCATAAGTTAGGATTAAGATCACTTTTTAATCTTTGTCCAAACACTAAAAAAGCACTTAAAGCTATTTTAGCTTTAAAACACCTACAATAAGCCAATCCAAACAGGCTCTATGACTTGCTCCATAACTACAGAGATTCTTTTACACCCAACAGCAACAAGCAGTTGTTTTTATTGGTAAGCTGGTCATTACACAGTTTGGTGCTACAACAAGAAAAACTCAAAATTAATCTAAGGATTTTGTTATAATTACTTCAATAAAGCTTCAGAATACCTTTAAGAGAATTCTATTACATCTAAAATTCAGAAAAGCTAATTAACCTTAAGCTGCAATTCATAAAGCCTCTTATTTGCTATAATTACTATGACAAGCAGTATATAATCCCTACACAACAGATTCAACATACTAAACCCTAACCAATACATTTAAGCAAAATTTATATTTTGAGCAGCTCGAAATTACAACACTTGAATTTTAAGTAACATCAGGCTTCTCCGATTGGCTTAGCAACGAAATACTACAATCAGCTTCAGGAGGCAAGACATCAACAAGCACATTCGAATGTCGATGAAGAGTGACCGAAGCCGACGTCATAAGAAGTTCACGATTAATTGTACGAAGTATTCTAACATAGTATTTAGAACCCGTAGTTGAACCAACAATAGCGTTGTTCTGACCAATCATCTTCATAAACTGTCCAATTACTACGATACTGATTGAATCCTTTTGACTTCTTCTAATGCTTGTAAATGCTCTCGACAGAGATGTTTGAGCTACTCTTTCACGGATTCTTCTCATCATATTTATATGAGAAAAATTGCAATTTATAGTACTTACCGTATAGTTTTTTAATACCCAGAATATCGAATTAATCCAACCTAATTTAGCTTTGAAAATTAGTCAAATTGGCTCTCGAGAAGCGAAATATGACGACACAACTAAACCCTCATCAACATATTTAAGCAAAATTTATACTTTGAGCAACTCAAAACTACAAAAACTTACATTGTAAGTAACATCAGGCTTCTCTGATTGGCTTAACAGCGAGATACTGGAATCAGCCTCAGGTGGAAGAACATCAACAAGCGCATTCGAATGGCGATGAAGCGCCACAGACGCAGACGGCTTAAGTAGCTCACGATTAATCGTACTAAGTATTCTGACATAGTAATTAGAACCAGTAGTTGAACCAACAATAGCGTTATTCTGATCAATCATCTCCATAAACTGACCAATTACTAACGGTACTGATTGAATCCTTTTGACTTCTTCTTGTGCACGTAAGTGTTCGCGACGGAGATTTTTGAGCTCATCTTTCACGTACTCTTCTTGGATCTCGATGAATTCGAATTGACGTTGGAGGGATTTTAGGCGAGAGTAGAGGTCGTCGTCGGAGCCGGCGCCGGCGTCGGAGGAGGAGGGGAGGTCGGATTCGGGTCGGGTTGACGGTGGGATTGGTGCGGGTTTCGGGTCGAGTACCATTGGTGTTGCCATTTTTTTAGAGAGAGAATTTTTTGAGAATTGAGAGTGGGAATGGAGTAGGGAACAAGAAAAGAGGAAAACCAAATTGGTAAGTATAAGAGGTATAACTAGCTCCCTAGTTAAATTTTCAATTATTATAAATTATAGGCAAAAGTAATTTATAGTTATTTATATATCTATATTTATATCTATAATTTATATTTATAATATATTAAAAGTGTGAAAATTCTTAAAAAAGTGATTTAAAAAAGCTCTTCGTTAAAATAATTCACAGATAAAATAGTCTTTTCATCCGTTTTCTGATCAAATTATTATAGTTATATTTAATATTTAAGACTTTAAAACTAAAAAAAAACTAGATAATATTGTTAAATAAGAAAAATTATTATTGAGTTCAAATCAAATATTATTTACGGAAATTATCATGGAGTCCAAATCAAAGTCAATAATATATAAATTTACATGTATCGATTCTCCCATATAGGATCAAAAAAATCCATTGATTCTCCTCTGACGGCTTGCCTAGAAGAAGTAGTTTCAAATTGTAGCAATGGTTTGTTGCCAATGGAAACTTTGGCTGGAGGCTTCGTTTTGGATCAAACGACATCCACAAATTTTTCACGTACACCATCTCATAAATTAAAACCTGATGAAATTATTTATGTGGTATATTTGCATAATTTTGAGTCCTTGCTTTCGTCAGATTGGTAGAGGATTATCGATGTTGAATGAAATTTCGGACAAGATATACAAAGTTTTATATTACTTTTTGTATTTTGCAATTAATTTGTTTCTTTTTCTCTTCCTTATTATTTACTTGTGTAGTCACTCTCAATTGTCAAGGAGTTGATTGATATTTTAGTGGCGTCGTATCAAAATTACCGATAGTACGTGTTTTTGATCATGAGGTTCGTAAAGTTTACATTTTTATTTTCTTTTTTTGATCTTTTATTCTTCTCTCTCAATATGATCTAAGCATTGATTTTCGTCCTATGAGAAACTCTTGTACATTTTTTGTATGGAATCTTTTGACTCTAAAATATTGATGTCGTCAAGATTATTTGATAGCAGTTACATGTTCTCAAGATTATATTTCATAGTGAGAAAATAGTCTGAATATCTTATTTTTTCTTTCGTATTGGCTACAAATTTTTTTTTTTTTTTTGGTGAAATCAAACTTAAACTGTATGACATATGTAATGGAGACTAAAAACTCTTATTTACGTTCATGTTTGTCCCATTATTTACTTTGAGGTATCATTCTAATTCAACCCTAAGAGTTATGTTTAGAATTACTCGTGAGTCATAAAACCTAATTTGAGTCTTTATGAATATACAAACTCAAACACAAAGATTCGTATATCAATAAAAGCCATAAAATCTGTTGAGGTTAGTTTTTAAATTGCCTTTTTTTCCAATTAATTTACTAATGACCCTTTTAATATTATTGGCAACTTAGAAGATCAGTAGGGTGAGTAACTTGGTGATTATATTGAATAGGGAACTTTCAAGAATTATACACAATCACGATTGACAATAAATTTTTCTTTTTAATAATTTTTTGTATTTTTCTTTCAATTAAAAATCAGTTGTTCAAAAATTGGATGTAACAAGCATATTGTTGTCAAAAGTCGTAGTCTATAAAAAGAAATCAAATGTTTTTCTCTTTTTTTTTTTGTTCTTTGTTTCAATAAATTTTTTGTAAGATGTAAGAACTCCTAATATTTAGTACTTCAAACTTGATTAAAATATACTTCTTAAATCTTTTTTATTTAAACTATAGTAGAAGTCTTAATATTTAAGATTTTAAAACTAAGGAAAAGAACAAAAAGATCGGTCAACTATTATATATTTCATCGATCTAGCCTTAAGCTCTAGAAATATTTTTTGACTTCTGATTTTTTTTAAAAAAAAAAGATAAACATGAAACGTATATAAGGAAAACATGACTTGTAATTCTAAAAGTGAGCTTTTCTAATATAGATTTACAATTATTATACATTATAGTATATTATTTGATATTGATGTTTTTATACATTAGTTATAAGTCTGTATTATGCATTACTTATTAATGAACAATTGATACTCTATATAAATGATGTATACTCAATATATAATTAGTGTATAAATATTATACATTAAGGATATACGAATATCCATAATAATACATTCATTAAAATATTAAAAGACATAATAAAGTGTTCATATTTAGTAGCAGCGTGAGAATAAGAAGAAAAATAAATTTTCAAAATTGAAAGTATCTAATAGGAATACTTTAGGTAAATTCTTTTCATAGTATATTATTTTAACATATAATAGTTAAAATATTAATTTATTATCCTTAACACTTTCGAACAACATATGAATTGCACCATATATGTCGTATCGGGAAAGTTTATTTATTGTTTTTCTTTTGTCATTCTATAGCCTTCGTAGTTAGTCTTAATTTAGTTTAAAATAATTTTTAATGGTTTTATATGATTTTATTTAAATATATTAATTTTCTATTCAAGTGTTTTTCTTATTTAATAAAATCATCAATTTATTTACTAAGCATGGCCCATTTTCTTTAATTTATAATATCGATGTGATTTTATTAAATTAATCTGAGGTACACGCGCGGGGCGCGCACCCCTAAAGTAGTATATATATATATAAGAATTATACAAATTAGAAGAAACATAACCTAACTGAAATAGGAGATAAAAAAGAAAACTTGAAGGCAGTAAATTACCTTAAATTATTTTAACTTCCCATTAATTGTTCATCCATTAATGAGCATTATCTGCAAGAATGGTTGTATTAAAGCTAAAAAAAAAAATATTTTGGAAAGATTTGAGAGAAGAAAGATGAGTTATTCAACAATAAATTTTAACATGTATTTTCTCAATTCAAAATTCGTTTAAAAGTTTTTGAAAGACGATTTTTTTGAAAATCAAAATTGTGTATTTGCGTTTATATTTGTGTTTTTATTATTTTCGACTAAATTATATAAATTTCAATATGTTTTGATTCCTTATAATTTCATTATACACGATCCATATTGCAATTTCAATTTGTGATATAACACACGAATTTTTATAATTTTTGAAACTTTATAATTGTTAGTTTATTTTGAATTCATAATTACTGACAATTTGCATACTGTATTTGTTTAGAATTTTTTTTAAAAAAATATGGGGCAATTACCAATTGTTCTGAAGCATTCAGGCGTATGAAACTGTTATAATGAGTATGGACAGTATGAGTTGGACTCGATTGCAATTGAAGAAACAGAAAAATACAATGGTTTGATTCAATTGATTGGTAAGCAACTTTGTATTGAATTGAATTTAAAAACATTGAAAGTTGAATATAAAGTTGAATTTAGCAGTAGAAGAATTCAATATGATACAATCAAATACAGTCGGGTAAGTATATTTATCGTATTAAAGCATTTGCGTTTTTATTCTGTACATGGTTTTGTCTTATGATAAAAATGTATTTATGTATTTATGTATATATAATATGGATAAGTTTATTAAGTTTATTCATATTATTGTTTAACTAGATACATACAGTTGTTATTATATGTTTCTATTCATACAGAATTTGGTGAACAACATTGTATACGTTAGCAAATCAGTTTTGAAGTTTTTTAAAATACAGACTTTTTTTTGTATAAATTACTAATAGATAACTTTTACATCTCAGATATAATTTGGTGAGTAAATCGAAGGGATGTGGTTAGTTGCTAATGACATCTAGTAATAAAAAGACTGACTTCTTTAAGATTCGCCAATTTTGTCAGGAGCATACTTGTCCTTTAAAGGATCGGGTGTACGAGCAGAAACATGTTAGTAGTACATTGATTGACGGCATTGTGAAGTAGAAGTTATCCAACCATAAAAGAGTGTATACGGTGAAACACATACAGGATTTTGTTATGACTTGTGACTGATTATAGTTCGAATAATGATCAATAACATGACACATTTTGTTATGTACTTTATTTGCATATTAAATTGAAATTGTAAGTTTTCACGGCATATACTTTGTTATATACTTTATTTTCATGTTATATACAGACTGTAAGTTTGCATATATATATATTCCACTTTACATTATAACTGTATTAATAAAGGATCGGGTGTTCGAGCAGAAACATGTTAGTAGTACATTGATTGGCGGTAGTGTGAAGCAGAAGTTATCAAACCATAAAAGAGTGTATACGGTGAAACACATACATGGTTTTGTTATGACTTGTGACTGATTGTAGTTTGAATAATGATCAATAACATGACAGATTTTGTTATATACTTTGTTTGCATATTAAATTGAAATTGTAAGTTTTCACGCTATATACTTTGTTATATACTTTATTTTCATGTTATATACTGACTGTAAGTTTGCATATATATTTCACTTTACATTATAACTATATCAATATGCAGCCTAATGTAATAATTTGTCGGTTCTAACTATCCTGATGTTTAACATATTATATGCATATGTATTTTTGTTTACTTAAAATGTATATATACATATATTTATACCTATACAATTTTCAAATTGTATATGTTTCAAATTAAATTATATAAAACATAATTGTTTAATAATACGAGTAATACATTTATATGAATATATGTATTTTCAGTCAAATTAACATATACCAAAAAATGTCAGTTGATATATATGTATGTATATATGTGGGAATGTCAGTTGATATGTATACATGTATATAAATATATTTATATAACTATATACATTTTAATTTGTTTATGTTTAACTTTTATTTGAATAACTCCAAATGTATAAATAAAATATCAGTAATGCAGTTGTTAACCATATATACGTTTTAATATAATATGCAGTTGGTTTTGACGCTCATTTAATTTATCATATGTATATATGTATATTTATGTATGTATACCATATTCTAAAGATAGTATCAAAATAAAAGGAGTTAATACATAAAAATGATCCTAAACTTGACACCAAATTATAACTTTGACCTTAAACTTTGATAGTGCACAAATAGGACCTTCAACTATTCAAAACCTGAACAAATATGACCTCCGATTTTGCAACCCCATGCATATCACTTGCGCCTACGTGGAAAGGTAATCCAATCACACGTGCCACATCGTTAAAAGGGATGACTTGGAGAGAGGTCATATTTGTGTAGTTTTGAATAGTTAAAGGTCATATTTGTGCACTGTCAAAGTTTTGCTTTTTGTGTTAAAACGACGTCTTTTTTATTATTATTATTGTTGTTATTATTATTATTATTATTATTATTATTATTATAATAATAATAATAATAATAATAATAATAATAATAATAATAATAAGAAGAAGAAGAAGAAGAAGAAGAAGAAGAATTTTTGTATTTATTTCTATAGTAGCAGCACCTAATTTTTTTTTAATTTTAAAAAATTATTATTATTATCATTATTATTTTATTTATTTCTATAGCAGCAACACCTAGTTTTTTTTAATTAAAAAAAAAAACAGTCACTAGTAGGGATCGAACCCGCACAGTAGGCTGAAGGAAGCACCCAAGAAGAGCAAATAACACCACTGGGCTATCTAAGTGCCTTGTTTCATGTAGTTCAACATTAATATACGTACATAAATATACATTTTCTATCTTATATCTATACAACGTAATTTTTTTACCGAGGGGGTTCAGGTAAACCCCATGGCAACCACGTAGGTCCGCCCCTCATTAATTTAATAATGTTTTAATAACGTTAATTTAATAATATTTTAATTACGTTAATTTGATAACGTTAATTTAATATACTACTACTATCCTTAATAACATTAATTTAATAACATTTTATTAAAACTATAATTTTTTTATTATCAGTATAGTTTCATCTTTAATTTAATATTTAAATAAATAATATTTAGATATATTATATAACTTAAATTCGTCCTCTGCTTTATTATATATATACATACCCGCTCAATTTTTTCATATGAAGCTGACCCGCCTAATTAATAAATCTTCAATATTGCTCTTTTTTCGCAATGACAAAAGAAATTAGATGTCATTTTCATCTTTGAGCCGAAAATAATAAAAAAATAATAGTGAAGAGTCATTTAAAGTCATATTTGTGCAGTTTTGAATAGTTAAAGGTCATATTTGTGCACTGTCAAAGTTTAACGTCATATTTATGTATTATGCCCTTAGATTTTAAGCTAGATGCGCCCAATTTTGCGTGTTGAATACGCGTTTTGCCATGTAAGATTGGAGGTCATATTTGTGCAGTTTTGAATAGTTAAAGGTCATATTTGTGCACTGTCAAAGTTGAAGGTCAAAGTTATAATTTGGTGTCAAATTTAGGGTAATTTTTATGTATTAACTCAAATAAATGTGAGTCACAACTTAAGAGATTGAATTTGTGCATTTAAAAACATGGTATTAACCTATAGATAACAATTGAAAAGATTGGTAATACACCATCATGACTTGTTTTATTAACCTATAGATATACAAAGTTTTATATATAAAAAAAAATTCATAATAAACGTATAATTATAAACAAACACTAATTAGTCAATAGAGATTTCAATTGCTAAAATGGCAAAGACTATTGTAAATACGTATTACATCTCTCATCTATGAGACATATTCAATTACCTAATACATACACATTATTATGTGTACTATTAGTATTCTTTAGACAACACACTTATAACAAACACTAGTTTAGCATTGAAAAAAATATGTCACTGGACAATTTCCAACAAAATGAAATATCATATTTGATATTAGAATTAAACAAAAAAAAACTGAAGACCAGTTTGTATTTTCAACTAAAACCACTAAAATAGAGGAACATATGTACTGTCTAAGGGATAATTATCATGTCACTACTCTCACACTCAAATTGAGGCCTCACTGACTGATTTGTACTCTCATCATCACTAACTGCGCCAATCTCATTCTTCTGAGTCCCATGCTTACATAGAAGAGAAGCATAACGGGTACGAAAAGTTTCTGCATCAAAATATCCAGGTGGTATACCTTTTCCATGGCTAAGATACTCCGCATATGTAACAATGAAGACTTCACATAACACACAACATGTGGGGACTTCTTAGGAAGATCTATGATGACAAAACTACTATCCTGTTGAACAAAAAAAAAACACAAATGATCAACCCAAAAAAATACAAATGATCAAGAAAAAAATTATAAAATGTATATAAACTAGTTTTCAACTCAAGGGACATAGCACACCTAGACAATTGGGATGAACCCATGATTCCGTCATAGTGGCATATTGATCAAAGCATGTCCCCATAAATCTTCTAAGCTGAACACCGGATAGATTTTGTTTTAAAGTATCAAATATCTTCATCTCCACATAACACGAAACATGCGGGGACTTCTTAGGAAGATCTGTGATGATAAAACTACTATCCTGTTTAACCAAAAAAACACAAATGATCAACCACAAAAATACAAATGATCACAAAAAAATTATCAAATGTATATAAAGCCTCATCCATAAACTAATTGTATAAATCTACATATCATAAAACAAATAAAAATTTTATATGCTAACCGAATTGAATATATGTATAATTTTATGTGTATATATATATATATATATATATATATATATGTATGTATATATATATATATGTATGTATATGTATGTATATATGTATATGTTTACATACATAGTTATATTTACATAAGTATAACTGTATGGTGTAGATATATGTATACATCTTTGTACCAAATACAATCGCAAAAATACAAAACTTTAATATTATGAGATTCTACACAACTAAACTACAAAATAGTCTAATTGATAAATAAACAAAAATACCTTATGTTGAATCTCAAATCAAATGATGGAGTACCACAATTAGTCTTATCTATATGTTTAATACCTTTCCCCATCCATTTGAAAAACTAGAAATTGGTTACTTGCACACCTAATTAACACTGCATATATATGAAAAATAGAATAGAATTAGTGGGTAATGTAGAGAATAACTTAAAAAATAAATAAAGAAGAACAAACATATATATCCGTAAAGATATAAAATTTACCGCAAAAATCTTCAAATCAAATCTATGCGATTTTATAGGGATTAAAAAAGCTTCAACGTAATCTTCAATGAACAAAAATCAATTAATCTGTAGTTGAAGAACACAATGTTTGAGAAATTTTGAGAGAAGAAATAGGAAGAAATATATTCTATGATATTTCAATTGAAAGAAGTTTGAGATTTGCACAATCTCTTACGCATAAAAATCTATTGCCGCCTAAAAAGTAAAAAAGCTTCAACATAATCTTCAATGGACAAAAGTCAGCTTTTCTGTAGGTGAAGAACACAATATTTGAGAATTTTTGGAAGAAGAAATAGGAAAAAATATATTCTATGATATTTCAATTGAAAGAAGTTTGAGATTAGCACAATCTCTTTAGCATAAAAATCTATTGCTGCTTAAAAAGTCCAATCAGAGCAAATAAGTAACCTATTGCCGCATATTACTCCAATCAAATAAGAGTGAGAATAAAATATTAATTATGAGACAGAAAAATTAATTTGCATTTGTTATATACATTAGAAATTGTATTTGTATAAATGGGCCCAAATAAAACTGAACTTTAACTAACAATTACCTATGAATTGTAATTATTTAAAACATTACCCATACCATGTAATTATGAAAGATTTTTACCTATAAACTGTAATTTTTCCTTTAAAAATAATAACCAAAATTACCAAGCTTTTAAAATTTAGCCACTTCAAGATTAACCCAGACTTTGATAGGGTCACTCTCATCTCGATCTGAATGTCATCATTCATAATTTTATCTCTCCTCGTATCTGCATACATTCATCTTGACATTCTCATTTCTGTTACTCTAATCTATTGAATGTATTATATGTAGTTTATAGAGAAAAGACATCATTTCCCCCCGAATTTGTAGTCAAAACTTACTTTAGCACTTTAACCTAACTTATAATTATTTACCCCTCTTAACAACTTTCAAGTGAATTAAATACAACCTCAAAATCACAATCCCACTCTCACAATGGAGAGTGCACTACACACGTGCCACATCATTGACAAATCAGTGTCATGTCATTACCACATAAGAAATTATAATTTTTTTTTAAAAAAGTAATCTCTCTCTCTCTCTCTCTCTCTCACACACACATATATATAAAATAGACCCCCCTCCCTTTTCTCCTCCTTCTTTAGACAACCCCCTCCCTGGTTTCTCCTTCTTCTTCTTCCCCCTCCCATGAACAACTGACCTCTATTCCACAAATCCCATTTTTTTTCTTCTTCTTCTTCTTCCTCCTCGCATGAATAACTGACCTCCGTTCGACAGATAAAAAGAATAAGAATAAGAAGAATTATTAAAAACTAAAGCAAGATGTTTGTTATGGTTGAAATGGCACTGAAACGGTGTTACTTGAGGACTCTGACAAGAAATTTTAAGGCAAGAAGTAGCCATTTGAAAAAATTAATTATGATACCCAAGATCAGTGTTACTATGAGTTGATTTTGATGATGGATGTAGCCATTTTAAAAAATTAAATAAAGGTGAAAAATCGTATATAGCAAGATTCAAATTAAATTATTGTAGATTTAAAATGGAAAACCGAAATTGTGTAATATCTCGAGAATCCAAACCAATACTAGAATCATGCTTCAAGCTCATGAGAAATAAATTTTAGTGATTTGGTAGTTTTATGATCAATTTTTATGTGTATTAAGGCCTCAAATACGTCCTAGCTATTAGGCGAATCAAAACATCCCTTACCAATTGAATTCTTGAGAAGGATATTACTATAGTCAACTTCAAATGAGTATATCTTTCGTTATACTATTAATTTTTGAGCTCATGACCCACCAATAGATAGATAATTGAATTATCTTTCCAACGATACTAATTTCACCAAAATTTGATATCAGAGTAAAAAGTTATGATCGTTTTACAGTGAGCTGTCCAAACTGCCAAAGTGCAACGGGAAGGCCGACGGACTGTCGCGCCAGCGACGAACCATCGCCCAAACTATTGTAACTAAGGCAGTAAGCCTATTTTTTGGCCATAAAGCAACGGTTTGAGGGACGGTCAGTCCCCAGGGTGACGGTTTGTAGCCCAAACCGTCCCGCACCTCCATTTAGCGATTTAAAGCCATTTTAAAAGGAATTTTGGGTCTTTTCCCACCCTTTTAACACCTATTTACATCAAATCAAAGCACATAACTTCATATTCATCCATAGCATCAAAATTAGGGTTCCTCTCAAGATTATCTCCCAAGAACAAGATTTAAATCCTTCTTCAAAAAACTAAGAAATTCAAGTTCTTCAAGTTCAAGAATCATCAAGAAAACATCAAGATTTGTGTTTCCCAATCCAAGAACGTTCGAGAAACATTAATTCTCTTTCAAGATTTAAGATTTTGAGGTGTGTTATATATTCATCCACGGACCCTTTTCACCCATGGAGTCCAAGAACCCATTTTCAGAATCAAAGTTATGATTTTTACATGTTTTCACGAATTACATCCATGAAGCTTCATCAATTTTGATTTTTATACCATGTTTACACGTAGTTTTCGTTGTTATTAAACCCCACATGTTTGAATGGTGTTGTTCAGTAATTTTAGCCTTAATTGGTGATTTTATTATTGAAATCATACTATTACTACAAGTTTTAAAACTAATCCCATGCTTAGCTTAAACCATGCATTGCAAGTGTTCGATGAAATGCCTACAAGAATGAGTTTTGAACAAATGCTTATATATCATGTCCTCAAAGTTTTAGTATGATATTGCTATTATTGCTATCGAGTCCTGGGGATTATGAATACCCAAAATTTAGTTGTTTACTTAGTTTTAGTATTTTCAGAATCTTTTCAGATAAACCATGAGTCTTTTCACCCAATTAGTCATTATAATCTATTTAAGGTTAATAATTACCCAGAATATGTATGCACTGTCATTTTTAACATATCATGACCTGAACTCATCAGTTGTCAGTGCATACACTAGGTAGTAATTTAGTGTCTTTCAGTTAGGAGTATGATTTAACACCGAGTGGGAAGTGTGGGTTCAACACATCCTACTTTCCCAGAAACTACGTGCCACCGTAGGTCTAAGGGCCTTACCAGAGAGTGTTTCTCTTTGCCCAATATTGGCTCAGTTTAGTGATCACTACAGTTCAGGTTCTATTCTGATGGCAAGGATAAAATAACCCTCTTCAATGTGGGTCAGACATTGGACTCCATAATAGCTCAGATGTTCTATGTCAGTTACATGATAGCTCCCACAGTCTCAGTCTAGTATTCAGCTCAGTAATTTAGTTTTAGTTTTGCTTGACCATAGCATACAGATATCAGTTACTCATTTATCAGTACTCAGTATTTCAATTTTTAGACTATATTCAGAACATGTTTTATGCTTGGTCATGCATTCTCAGTCTTTATAGATTTCTTGTATTTTACTCAGTACTTCATGCTATACATTTAGTCAGTTACGAAGTATGCACATGAAATGTAATACCTCGAGTGTCATGTCATAAACCTATGATCCTTTCTCATGAGATCAGATCCAGTGAAAAGTAATGGTTACTCATAAGTTGAAACTCTCGTTTCTATCTTAGCCATATAGTTATTTTTCTTGAGGATTCATGCACTTACAGACCAGTTCAGTAGCTCATTATTCTTGAGATCCAGTAATTCAGTTCTATTAGTTACACTTGATAGCTTGAAGACTAATATTTCTCTGTGTTTTAGGTTAATTATCCACATTCGAGGATGAATGTTCCCAAGGGGGAGATAATGTAATACCCCGTATTTTCATGCTAGAATTCTAACCGTCGTTCCTGTGCGTCTAAGCTCTAATACAAGTGATTATCACGTGAATACAAGTTTCATGATCATTATTCTAGTCTATGGAGTAGTTTATAGGTGAAAAATGTTCATAGCAATGACCTAGAACAAAGTTGAGCTAAGACCAATTGATTCATCCAAAGTTTGACATTAGATTTTATAAGAGTCAACTTCAAACGTGTATATATATATTAATATACATGGAATTTTTCATCCCAATACCTATAAAATTGTAGATAATTGAATTATCTTTTCAACGATACCAATTTTGCAAAAATCCGATACCCGAGCGAAGAGTTATGCCCATTTTCGTAAGAGGCAGTAAGAGTGTGCGATGGGCAATGCGCCGCCCAATCAAATGTGTGCGATTGGGAGTGCGAGACATACTTAAATGTCTGCCATAAGGTGTGCAACAAACACCTTAAGGTCTGCCATGGATTGTGCGCCGCATACCTCACTTCCAAGTGCCAAAAACACCCCTATATATGTCTATAACACGGGATTAAACTCCCATTACACCAAAATAAGTTTACTTTCTCTCAAAATCACCAAGAAAATTCATTAGGATTTCAACCTAAAAATTCAAGTATCTCAAGATTCAACTATGAGTTTTCAATAATTCTTCGAGATTCGGAATCCCCATTCCGAGGGCTACAAGAAACACTCATTATTTTCATGAATAGAGTCCCAAGGTAAAGAGTTCATTCAAAGCTTCAAGTTTAAGGTATGTGGGGTTTTTCAACAAGAACACCCTTTCGTTCTTGTGCCCAAATTGATTTTTCTTTTATGAATATACATGATTTTACATGTTTTGATATGAATTTGAAGCATGAATTTATACCCTATATGGTTTTACATGAGATTATGATACTCTCTATATTTTGGAAGTTGAATTGAATGAGAATGATGACATTTTTGTACATAAAGCTGAATTTTCCAGATTTTAAAGTAAGTTATATATATATTTATGATGAAAAGCATGAATCTTGAGAAAATTTAATATGATTTTGATGTATGAGACCTTGAGTCCTAATTGGGATTGTACTTTGAGAAATTATGTGCTATAAGCACAATGAGATTTGAATCCCAAAGCTAATTTACTTTACCAAGATGTATGATTGTAAAGTTGAAATTTTAAGTTTTAAGTGATTATTTTTGTGCTTATGTCATAGAGTATGAAACTTTGGAAGGTGTTATGGTGATATTGATGTATGGGTTTTTGGAACCCTATTTGAGATTATTATTTTGAGAAAATCATATGTTATAAACACCTTGAGTTTAAATAATTTGAGATGATAAAGAAGCTTTGACCTTTTGGTCGTAAAAAGGGTTGTTTTTGAAACCGAGATGAGAAAAGAAATCCACTTTTATTGATTTATTATGAAAGAGGTAGCATGATGGCTCCCGTTGTGAATTGTTGAAATATTTATTAGTGGATTTTCTTTTGAAAAAATCTGAGCTAAGTCCGGAAGTAGTCTTTAGCACCAAGCGGGAGGTATAGCAGGATTGGTACTTCCCTAGAACTATGTGCCCCCGTAGGTTGTGAGCCTAAGGCTGAATTATCTATAGTGATCACTAGTGAATAAAAGATTAAGGTCCTACTCCGATGGCAAGGATACATCTCTCCCCAACGTGGGTTGGACGTTGGACTCCATATAGCTCACATGATTTATGTCGGTTATGAGAGACTCCCAATGTCTGTGTGTGTATTATCCTATCTAATATGAAAAGTCTTATTATTTTATCTGAGATGAAAATATATTTGTTTGAAAGACTGAGTTTGAGAAAGTCATTGTTTTCGAAAGATTTAATGAACATATATTCCAAAGAGAATTGCTATGAGATTTGATTGCTTTGATGATTTGGAATCGAGATGGAAGTGAATTGAGATTTATTATGATGACTCACATGTTTCACCCGATATATTTTACTCTCTTATGATTATGATGATTTTAATTTGAGCTAAGTGAGTCATTTATATCAGCATGCATAATTTTATAAACTGTGATGATATTAAGATATTATTTTATACATGCATTGCACCCCCATATGCTCGGTACGTTTCCATGGTACTGACCCACATATTCGTATGTGGGCTACATTTTCTCAGAATGTAGGTATAAGGTATAGTGTACATCTTCAGATCCAGTCAGTTCGCGACATCCAGTCAGCAGGTGATGAGTCATTTTGATTCAAGGGCTTGAGTTCATTATACAGTTCGAGAAGTGTTGTATTTTCTTTATTCAGTCATATTGAGTTGGGTTAGTCGGGAGCCATGACCCGGCAACCTACAGTCAGTACTAGTAGAGGCTTCATAGACAGTCAGTAGAAGTTGATGTATTTCGTTTCAATTTTGGTTGTAAAAGCAGAGTTGTAATCTTGTGAATTTAGTTTTGTATCTATCATATTCAGAAAAGAGTTATTTTTCACAGATTTGTATAGATTTATACTTTTTGTTTAGTTACTTATGAGTTATGCTAGTAGAAGGGTTAGCTTGGGGTCACTTGTGATCCTAAGCACCGTGTCACATCTCGGGACCTGATTTCGGGGCGTTACATGAAACCATGCATATTAGCCAACCTTATTTAACATACCAATACATTCAAAGTACTGATCGCATACTCATTTCTTGCGCTACAATGTCTCATATAATAGGTTTGGACGTTTGATTTCTTGACCGTTCTTAGACAGATCAGTCTATCAGTAATAGTCAACGACGGTGGGTCCTCATCCTTCGAGGATGAGTTATCTTACATTCAGTATGTCAGTAGTTGAGTTATCTAGTCAGTCGGAGTTAGTTGTGGGCTTGTCCCATCAACTCCTCAGTTATTCAGTTAGGGGCTTGCAGACTAGTACAGACAGTTAGTCAATTTTTAAATTTCAGTTGTCATTATCAGTTTTGTTTTACTGACTTATCAAATTTATGAGTTAAAACCTTATGGAATTCCTCAGTTTATTTCCACATATGATCTTTTGATATCAACTTTACTTAGTACTCACAACAGGTATAGCTTATGGGTTAGCTTATGGTCCTTCAGGACTGTAAGCACCGTGTAGTATCCAGGGTGTACTCTCGGGGCGTTACAAACTTGGTATCAGAGGCTAAGGTTTTAAAGTGTCCTAGAGAGTCTGAAAGCCGCGTCGAGTAGAGTCTTGTGCATGAGTGTGAAGCGCGCCATACTTATAGACAAGAAGGGGTTATGAGATGTTTTAGGAAAAGTTTCCCTTCCTTCATATCTCAGCTCGTGTGATAGAAATGTCTTCTAAGAAAGTTATACATATTCTCATCTTACTCTAATCATGCCAGATCTACTTTATTTTTGAGGTAACAGAAATAGTCAAGCTTAAATCCCTACAGATAGAGCTTTCTTAAATAGCCCCACACATGGTTATGGAATTACATGTGGGATTTATAGGATCCCATCAGTTCCCTTATGTTCTACACTTTGAAAGTGTTCACATCATGTGAAAGAGCATGAGCTCTATTTAAAATCTTTTCTTAACTCATCCTTCCTTCTGTGTACAGAGAATGCCTCCCAGAAAGAATAATGGAGAGAGGATTGGGAATCAGTCCGCACCTCCGCCTGTTTAGGAAGATCCCCTGAATGAGCATGTCTTTCATGATAAATTCAGAGCGACTCCCTTACCTTATTTCACTCAGTAGTAGCTCAAAGCAGTCAACAGGTTGTTGTCCTACCTAGGCTTATAGTTCATGCTCAGCAGATTGAGGTGGGGAAGCGTAGGGAGAAAGAAAAAAATACTAAGAGGGCTAGGACAGGTGGATTTAATTCTGCTCAATTGGAGGGTAGTAAATATTCTTAGTTTAGCCCGAAGTATTCAGCCCCAGTTCCTTCTTCAGCTAGTGTTCCAGTATCAAAGTTCAAGAATGACAATCATGATGGGGCGCCAGGATCCAAAACCCATGGTAGTATGAGCAGTGGTTGTACCTATCTACTTTGTAGAGAATATGATAGAAATCACCTAGGTGTGTGTAAAGTTGGTAGTGATGTATGTTTTGGATGTGGTAAACCAGGCCACAAGATGCGGAAACCAACCGTCCTCTAGTCCCATCCGGTCACCTGACTCAGCAGGGTGCCACTTCCAGCGCAACTAGTGGTCAACGTCAGAACAGGCTATATGCACTTCAGTCCCGACAGGATCAAGAAAGCTCTCTTGATGTGGCTACGGGTTCGTTTCAAGTCCTTTATTTTCATTTTCATGCTTTGTTATACCTCGGAGCTTCACTTTATTTTGTAACCCCTATATAGATGCTCATTTTGGAGTTAGTCCCAAAACTTTAGTAGAGCCTTTATTAGTGTCTACCCCAGTAGGTAAACCTATTTTGCCAGACGGGTATACGGAAATTACCCGATTACAGTGTTCTAGAAAATCACTCCCGTTGATTCAGGAATAGAGTCGTTCAGTTTCAATTTCCCAATTAACCAGTTAATGAATGAAGGAGTAGTGTACCTTAGCGCTTAGGAGTCAGACGTGTTTTTAGATTCTTTCTCAAAATCCTATGATGGTATATGGTCTAGAATTAGAAGCATAAAACCAGGAGTTTAGCAACAATAGTGGAGTTGGGATAGCGTTATCTGAATTTGAGCAGAACATATTTCATGGGGCTAGTTGGTTGAAAGGTGAATCAGTAGGCTTGAAGTAGTGTATTCAAAAATTTAAGTTTGTTGATTCAAAATATATGTTGTGGATGTGATATTGTAGGCTATGATGAAAGTAGTATGCTTATTAAAGATTTAGGGGTATTCATGTTATGTGTTAGAATTTAAGTTTGAATTTTTGAAGGTTGAACTAATAGAAAGAGAAGTTGAAAATTCTATGTTATTCAACTTTAAGTTGTTACATGATGCTTGTTGGGGACATAGAGGACTAAGAGTTGTGTCTTAGAAGAAAGTACTACCAGCAAGTTTTACATTATTGGGCATAGTCATTCAGGGTGAGTTTACCAATTATGTGTATTATTATCTCCCAAATTCTAAAGTAAGGTGGTGGCAGTTTAGTTTAGGGTTGTTGATTAGTTGGTTACAGACTTAGAATGATGGCTTTAAGCTAAGGGGGGAGATGATAGAACAAGTAACCAAGCTAGGCTCTTAGATTTTAGTAGTGATACAATGTATTGTAGAACATCGGTAGAGGGAGAGACGCCCAAAATATTTGTATCTCAGTATAAAGTTTGTACTTCAGTTATCACAATATTTACGCATGCCTTAGATGTCAGCTCTATGATCATAGCTTATATTCGTGCACATTATCAAAAATTATGTACGGTTACAGTTCCTAGTATAAGGAGTTCCAGTTCACCCAGTAGTATGAATCATGTACCATGAATTTAGAAACTCAAGAACTTAGGTCACGCAGCTCATGACTCATGTACTATGCTTTACAGTATGTTCAGTTCTAGTACCCATGCTACACTCTTAATGATCATCAATATTCAGATTTATGTTATGAATATCCTCAGTTTAGATCTCTTGATGAATCCATAATGTTGGATACTCTATTCCTCATGTCTCACTTCTGTGTCAGGTTATGTATAGTGTTCATTTATGCTTCAGGTCCGCATGTTTAACCTTTCAGTGACCTCTCCTTCTGAAATGATAGTAGTAATAAGAAATTGCTTAGCTGGGAGAGAGTAAATATTTCTTGTTGACGAAAGATTGTGGTATGACCGTTTTAGCTAAGGTTGTAAGTGTGAAGTAAAATTGAGGCTAAGTTTTGATACATGTCATTGTTGGTTGAAAACTTCATGTATATTTTCTAAGGGCTAGCACCTGAGAGTTTATTGATAGAGGTGGTGGGCGGTTATTTAGAATTTCATATGTAGTTATACAAATGGGCTTTAATGTCATGTTGGTGTGTAACTGGATAAATGCATCGCGCATAGTGGATGGCTAGTAAGAAGTTGAATATAGTTGTTCAAGAGGTAATAAGAATTATTCATGAGATGAGAAGTTGTGAAAATGCAGGGTGTGTTGAATTCAAGATTCAGACTAGCTTTACAGTGTGATGTGTGTGCATTTTGTAGGTTTGAGTAGGCTTGAACATAGTGAGAAAATTTAGTCCATCTCAGACCTCAGTAGGTAGAGTTATTAGTGCCCATATGAATATTTCAGTAACCTCAAGTGAAGTGCGGTGTTGGAATGGAACTTATAATTGAGGGAATAGTTAAAAAGTGTAGCTAAGATTGTAAGTGAGTAGTTGCAGTGCATAAGGCTTAGTAACTCTATCCTGGATGAAGTTTCATAAGCCTGTGTCCCATATTACAAAATTTTAGCCCTGTTGTGGTTTATTAGTCAGATGTCTTATTCAGACCATGCCAAGATTCTTTGCTTCCTAAAGTCATTAGAAATTCATAGAGTGAGTGTCAAAGAAATACTCTAGTTAAGTATAAGATTTCAGTATGAGTTAGTTTGTATAGCTAATAATTCGGTTTAGCAGTCGGGCAGACAGGTTCCTATGTTTTTTTATCTCTTCTATTCATGTGGAAATTTCTTCACAACCATACAAGTCGTAAAATTTAGTTTAGTTCATGCATCAAGCATCAGTTTCAGATCCCAAATAATCAGTTATGATTTAGTTCGTAAGTATTTCGTGCATCATCACAGTCTTTCCTCAATACTTTAGCCAAGTCAGTATCTTTTTGGGGGACATAATGTCCCAAGGGGGAGATGTACTATAATTCCCCCAAGCTTTCATGTCCTAAACCTTTCATTTTTCCTTCACGTAACAAGATCCAGCTTGATATAATGGATACTAATAAGTTGACCCTCTCGTTCCAGTCTCAGCCTTAAAACTATTCTCATGTCATTGCATGTGTTCAAGAAAATTAGTTTAGTTCATGATATTGAGTTCATGTATCATGTAATAAACTCAGTTATGTTCTCATGGTCCCATTCATGCATGTTTAGTATGCGATCTCAGATCTTCAGTACTCTCAACTTAACCATTCTCATTCGAGGACGAATGTTCCCAAGGTGGAGATATTGTAATACCCCGAGAATTCAAACCAATATTAGAACCATGCTTCAAGCTCATGAGAAGTTTTTTTTAGTGATTTGGTAGTTTTATGATCAATTTTGATGTGTATTAAGGCCTCAAATACGTCCTAACTATTAGGCGAATCAAAACATCCCTTACCGATTGAATTCTTGAGAAGGATATTGCTATAGTCAACTTTAAATGAGCATATATTTCTTTGTACTATGAATTTTTGAGATCATGACCCACCAACAGATAGATAATTGAATTATCTTTCCAACGATATCAATTTTTCCAAAATCCAATATCGGAGTAAAAAATTATAGTCGTTTTACAGTGAGCTGTCCGAACTACCAAAGTGCAACGGGAAGGTTGACGAACCGTCGCGCCAGCGACAAATCGTCGCCCAAACCATCGCAAATTAGGCAGTAAACCTGTTTTCTGGCCATAAAGTGACAGTTTGAGGGACGGTCAGTCCCTAGGGTGACGATTCGTCGCCCAAACCGTCCTGCACCTCCGTTTAGCGATTTAAAGCCATTTTTAAAGGGAATTTTGGGTCTTTTTCCACCGCTTTTAACACCTAATTACATCAAATCAAAACACATAACTCCATATTCATCCATAGCATCAAAATTAGGGTTCCTCTCAAGATTATCTCCCAAGAACAAGATTCAAACCCTTCTTCAAGAAACTAAGAAATTCAAGTTTTTCAAGTTCAAGAACCATCAAGAAAACATCAAGATTTGTGTTTCCCAATCCAAGAACATTCAAGAAACATTAATTCTCTTTCAAGATTCAAGCTTTTGAGGTATATTAGATGTTTATCCATGGGTTCTTTTCACCCATGAAGTCCAAGAACCCATTTTCAAGATCAAAGTTATGATTTTTACATGTTTTTATGAATTACATCCATGAAACTTCATCAATTTTGATTTTTATACCATGTTTACATGTAGTTTTTGTTGTTATTAAGCCCCACATGTTTGAATGGTGTTGTTCAGTAATTTTAGCCTTAATTGGTGATTTTGTTATTGAAATCATGCTATTACTACAAGTTTTAAAACTAATCCCATGCTTAGCTTAAACCATGCATTGCAAGTGTTCGATGAAATGCCTACAAGAATGAGTTTTGAACAAATGCTTATATATCATGTCCTCAAAGTTTTAGTATGATATTGCTATTATTTCTATCGAGTCCTGGAGGTTATGAATACTCGAAATTTAGTTGTTTACTTAGTTTTAGTATTTTCAGAATCTTTTCAGATAAACCATGAGTCTTTTCATCCAATTAGTCATTATAATCTATTTAGGGTTAATAATTACCCAGAATATGTATGCACTGTCGTTTTTAACATATCATGACTTGAGTTCATCAGTTGTCAGTGCATACACCAGTTAGTAATTCATTGTCTTTCAGTTGGGAGTAAGATTTAGCACTGAGTGGGAAGTATGGGTTCAACGCATCCTACTTTCCCAAAAACTACGTATCATCGTAGGTCTAAGGGCCTTGCCAGAGTGTGTTTCCCTTTGCCCAATATGGGCTCAGTTTAGTGATCAGTACAGTTCAGGTTCTATTCCGATGGCAAGGATAGAACAACTCTCCTCAATGTGGGTCAGACGTTGGACTCCATGATAGCTCACATGGTTTATGTCGGTTACACGATAGCTCCCACAGTCATAGTCTAGTATTCAGCTCAGTAATTAATTTTCAGTTTTGCTTGACCATAGCATACAGATATCAGTTACCTATTTATCAGTACTCAGTATTTCAATTTTTAGACTATATTCAGAACATGTTTTATGCTTGGTCATGCATTCTCAGTCTTTATAGATTTCATGTATTTTACTCAGTACTTCATGTTATACATTCAATTAGTTACTAAGCATGCACATGAAACCATGCATATTAGCCAACTTCATTTAGCATACTAGTACATTCAAAGTACTGATCGCATACTCGTTTCTTACGCTATGATGTCTCATATCATAGGTTCGGACGCTCAAGTTCCTGACCGTACTTAGACAGATCAGCCTATCAATAATAGGCAACGGTGGTGGGTCCTCATCCTTCGAGGACGAGTTATCTTACATTCAGTATGTCAGTAGTTGAGTTATCTAGTCAGTCAAAATTAGTTGAGGGCTTGTCCCGTCAACTCCTTAGTTATTCAGTTAGAGGCTTTCAGACTAGTATAGACAGTTAGTCAGTTTTTTAGATTTGAGTTGTCATTATCAGTTTTCTTTACAGACTTATCAGATTTATGAGTTAAAGCCTTATGGAATTCCTTAGTTTATTTCCGCATATGATCTTTTGATATCAGCTTTACTCAGTACTCACAGTAGGTACCAACTTATGGTTAGCTTGTGGTCCTTTTGGACTGTAAGCACCGTGTAACGCCCAGGATATACTCTTGGGGCGTTACAAATTGTATGTGTGAATATGTATTGTATATGGTGTTGACCCTTTTTCAGTGAGATGTGAGTGATGAAAAAAATGGAAGAAGAAGAAATGAGGGTGGTGAGGTGTAAAGAAGAAGGGGAGAAATGGTTAAAAAATTTAAAGTGGCACCACTTAATTTTTTTTTATACCTTTTTATTATTTAAACGGGCTTTAATTTTTTAATTTTTTTTACCACGTCAGCCGTTAAGGGAGCAAAATAATACACTTTAAAGTTCATAAGGGGGGTAAATAATTACAGGTTAAGTTTAATGGCTAAAGTAAGTTTTCGTTGCAACTTTAGGGGGGAAAACATGTATTTTCTTAGTTTATAAGTCATGTATGTATCTTTGTCCATTGATATATTGGACATTAAGTAACAGAAATAAGAATGGGAAGATGAATGTATGTAAATATGAGGAAAGATAAGATTATAAAAGATGATATTTAGATTAAGATGAGAGTGTTCCCCGTTAATGATAAAATACAGTAAGTGATATTGAGATGGTCGTGCAAGTGAAAAGGAGATGTGTGGATGCCCCGAATAGGTGCGAGAGGTTGGTCGTAGAGGGCGGAGGAAAGAATCGAGGTAGGTCTAGGAAGTATTGAAATGAGGTGATTACGAAGGACATGCTCAATTTCAACTTATCGAAGATATGGTCCTTTATAGGAGGGTGTGAAGTTTGAGGGTTAGAATAGAAGATTAATTAATAGTCAAGCGTTTTACTTCTCCGAACCCGGAGTATTAGTATTAGTTTATTTTTGTACTCTTAGATTTCTATTTCTATCGGTTGATTCTTTAGACTCAATTATTGGATTTCTTGTTATTGTTATTGCTTGTTGCTATTGTCATCTTTATTAATTTTGAGTTGAGGATTTATCGAAAACAACCTCTCCATCTCCTCAAGAAAGGGGTTCGTAAGATTTGCATGTGCTATCCTCTCCAAATGCCACTTGTAGAATTACATTGAATTTGTTGCTGTTGGATTTTTTATTGGAAATTTTACATATCTACGACATGTTTACTCTTAATTACCAAAAATTCCAACATTTTTCAAAATCTTCAAAAATCTCAACATTTGACCTTTGATGATACAAGTTAATCACATTAGATACATACTATTGGTACATGTATCTAATGTGATTAACTTGTATCATACATTAAATACATGTAGGGTTACATTAGATACATGTAGGGCTAACTTGTATCTCAGAAATAGTCCCAAATATGAAATGTTGGATTTATGTAATTTTTCAGAAGTAGGGAGATTTTTAGAAATTTTGAAAGTTATGATGTTTATTTATGTAATTTTTTGTTTCTTATTTTGGTGTATGTTATTTGTATGTCCAACATATCATTGGACATGAAATAACAAACATATAACATACAAAGTACGTATAACAACATAACTATATGCAAATCATACGTAAGTTATTTGTTTTGACCGGATTGTATACAACAACAACAAAAAAATCATATACATAATTTTATTTTGAATAAATTTTTATATATTTGTAAAAACTCTAATACTTTTTGGAAACTCAGAATGAGTTAAAAGTTAAAACAAGTAATCAGTATACAAGTTTCCTATCTACAGGAAAAAATTCACTTTAACCCAAAACATAATAACTCATTTGATTGACAGCTTAAATTTTCATCTTTTATGTGAGAGTTTGATTCCTCCTTATTATTCCTTCCCGATTTTCTCCTCCAGATATCGTCGTAACCCCTATGCAATAAAAAATAAAAGAGAAAATGGTTAAAAGTCCCCCAACCTTTAACCCAAATTTCAACTATATACTTATATTTTACGAGGGTCCTATGACCCCCCTGAACTATTATACTCTCTATAAAGAGAGTGAGAATGAAAATAATTTATTAAAAATTTATTTTTAATATTTCTTTAAATAAATATATATAATTTTAATTATTATTTTTCTTTCTTCTTCGTCATTTCTTCTTTTTCCATTTAATTATTATTTTTCTTTCTTCTTCCTCATTTCTTCTTTTTCCATTCTTCTTCTTCAATTTTTTCTTCTTCTTCTTCAATGATATCCAAGAACTCATCAATGACATTTCTTCTTCTTATTATTTTTCTTTCTTCTTCTTCAATGGCATTCAAGAACTCGAATTACGTGAGAATGTGAATCAATTCAGATTGAAAAATTCGAATTAATTTCTGGGTTAGAATCATTCCTTAGCTCTCCAAAAATTGATTGACGTTGAGAATGTTGAAATCCATCGAAAAAAATAAAGTTGTCGGAATTTTAAATTTTGCTGGCGTCGTCACTGTCCAGCGACGTTTCATTGCCAGAAATTGTGCACCATTGAAGGCGGCGTCATTTTGTGAAAATCGAATATTTTTTGGACATTAATTGTTGATTTGATTTTGATAAGATTACCTATCGTGTGAATTCCATATGATTCATTATGTCATTGAAGAAGAAGAAGAAGAAGAAGAAGCCATTGAAGAAGAAGAAAAAAAAAAATAGAAGAAGAAGAAGAATTGAATGGCATATGATGTGGCATGACGTGGAATTAATTTTTTATAGTAAAAAAATAATATGACGTGGAATTACTTGAAATGACACGTGGTAGCGCGTGTAGACCATAAATTAAAATAAAATTTGAGTATGAGCTTTTAGACGGGTATATATTTCACTTTAAAATAGTTCGGGGGGGGGGGGGTAATAATTCTATTTTAAAATAGTTCAGGGGGTCATAGGACCCCCGCAAAGTATAAGTGTGTAGTTGGAATTTGAGGTAAAGATTGGGGGGCTTTTGACCATTTTCTCAAAATAAAATAACAAAATAACTTTAACCCAAAATGGCATAAGGTGAACGGGTCAAGTTTATGTTAGAATGCAAGAAAAATAACATAAACATACACTTTACAAACAACAATAAACTCAGTGTATTCCCACAAAGTGGGGTCTGGGAAGGGTAAAATGTACGCAGTCCATAGCGCTACCTCCAAAGAAGTAGAGAGACTGTTTCCGATAAACCCCCGACTCAAGATAAAGAATAATAAACAAGATAGAATAGAAATAAGAGAAATAAGAGCAATACGAAATAAGAAATACGAAATAGGACACCCACCTAGTAGTAACATAAACACACAACCCAAGTACATAGTCATAGGATTAATAACCCGGCTACACAAGAGCTCTCCTAACTACTTGCTACAAACCACACACTCACACTAGCCTTCTACCCTTATCCGCGACCTATACACCTTCTTATCTAGGGTCATGTCCTCAGTAAGCTGTAGCTGCTCCATGTCAAGTCTAATCACCTCCCTCTAGTATTTCTTCGACCTACCTCTACCCCTCCAAAAGCTATCCAAAGCTAGCCTCTCACACCTACGAATTGGGGCATCCATACTCCTCCTTATTATATGCTCAAACTATCTCAGCCTTCATTCCCGCATCTTTTCCTCCACCGGAGCCACTCCTACCTTCTCCCGAATAATCTTATTCCTAACTCTATCCCCTCTAGTAAGCCCACACATCCAACACAACATCTTCATTTCCTCTACCTTCAATTTTTAAATGTGGGAGTTCTTGACTGACCAACACTCTGTACCATACAACATGACCAGACGGACTGTCACTCTGTAGAATTTTCCTTTAAGCTTAAGGGGCACCTTCTTATATATTTACACAATTCTCCACTCTTACAGAGTAAATTACAAAAATTCCAATCAATTATGTATCTTTGTTGGATGTATCAAAAGCTAAATATGTATCTTGACTGTCCCAAAATCCCCCAAAAATGTATTGAGAGCTAATTTTGTATCTTTAGAGAGGAAAAAATATATCTTCGTTGGATGTATTATATATCTCAACAAATCTAAAATCGAAAAAAAATGTAGCGGGAGTTGATTATGTATCTTTACAAAAGAAAAAATGTATCTTCATTGGATGTATAGGGAGCTAATTATGTATCTCGACAGGCTCAAAATTAGGAAGGTATGAAGGAAAAACATTGGGATAGAGGGCTAAGGGTGTGGATGAGTCGTAGCCATTAATTAGGTGGACTTTGGTGTTCTTTGTTTGGCAATGTACAATCTTCCGTGGATGTCGTACCTGTGTTATATTATCACGTTCCTTGATTTTGATGCTTTTGTATACTATCTTTAATCTTGAGCCGGGAGTCTACCGGAAACAGCCTCTCTATCTTTTTTAGAGGTAGTGGTATGGACTGCGTACACTCTACCCTCCCCAAATCCCACTTTGTGGGAATATACTGGGTTTATTGTTGTTGTTGACAGGCTCAAAATTAGAATTTTCAATAATCATGCAAAACGTCATGCTTTACTGTAATTAAACTTTAAACTGTCGGGATTTATGTTGTTGTTCTTAATTATGAATCGGCCCACCAACCTCTTAGTTTTGACGCATGCCCATAAGGCGGCCCAATAAATTTAACAATAATTCCCACATAAATATAACGTTACGCTAGGGTTTTCTCAGTGTCTCGTCTTCTCAAGCCGCCCTAAAATACCACTGAGAATTAGCTATGGGACGAAGTAAGTGTGTTTCTCTCAATTTTACATTAATTCTCTCATTTTTGTGTGTAATTTTATCTAATTATCATTGCTAATTCGAAAATAAACTTGTTCGATAAAATTCTCTCATTTTTGTGTATAATTTTATCTAGTTATCATTGCTATTTTTTTTTGAAAATAAACTTGTGCGATAAAATTCTCTCATTTTTGTGTATAATTTTACCTAATTATTATTGCTATTTTTTCGAAAATAAACTTGTTCGATAAAATTATCTCATTTTTGTGTATAATTTTAGCTAATTATCATTGCTATTTTTTCGAAATAAAAACTTGTTCGATCTAGCTGTTTGTTCATGGATTGTGTGTGTGATTTTCTTCAAAATTTGCTGAAATGGTGATACATTTGATTTATTGCTTTTTTGCTTTATGTGCTTTGGTACGTAAATAAATGTAGAAAAATCTATTTGTTCGTAAGACTAGTTATTATTGAGAGTGGTTCCAAAGGATGCAAATGGGGAAGAGTGAGCATTAGGATTCATGTAGTGACTAGTTATAGTAAGAGTATGCTCCCCCGGCTCATGGCATGGCGGACCTATACCCCATTTTTTGGTGGTCCGGCACCCATTAAATCTGACGTAGACTAGGTATAATTATATTAAAATTGTATAAAAATTGGTATAACATTTAGAAAATCGTGTTTTAGTTTCTAGGCGGAATCTTAAAGCTTTGGGCGGTAATATGTGTGTTTGAACTTCCCGAGCACCCACGATCCCTAAATCTCGTGTCCACCACGGCATACTCGTGGGATTGACGCGGGGATTACCTAGTTGATGGTGCTACACTTATCAAGCTTATACTCGTGTGTGTTTGGACTTCCTGAGCACCCACGACTCCTAAAGCCTAGTTCAACCACTGCAAACTCGTTGGATTGACGCGAGGATTACCTAGTTGATGGTGCAACACTTGTCAAGATTATAATCACAACAACAGTTACAAGCCTAGTGTAATGCCACGAGTGGAGTCTAGGGAGTAAGATTGTTCGCGTGGCCTTACACCTATCTTGTGAAGGTAGAGAGGCGTTCTTCGTTTAACCCTCGGTTCAAGTAAAGCTTAGCACACAAACTGGGGCTTGGGAAGTGTGGTGTGTGCGATGTCTTAAACCCTCCCCCACACCTCACAAATAGACCCTTGCTTCACATAACGTATATCTAACAACAAGTATGTGAAGTGAAAACAATGAAGAAGAGAACAACGACAATGACGAATAATATGATTATTGAAGCAAAGGAAAATAACTTATAATGTGAGTTACAATCACTCAATCTCTGGTCGTAGAAGTGATAAAATCGGTAGCTTATGGATAGAAAATTTGCCCTTTGTTCTTCATTGTTGCTTGTAACGCAAACCCTTTTCTTCACCCATATCGAAGAAACAGATGAAGTGTGTCCTTATGTAGGATAAACTTGACGGTGAACGGTTTGCCGTACTTATTACCAGGTTAAAGAAGATTTATTCCTTTTTGGTTTGAATTTTTGATGAATCCATGTAAATGGGAAAGTTGATGATAAGAAATGTATCTTGCGATGCATATGAACAGAAACAAGTATGACAAGGCTGACCACTATTTCAATAGTTTTTGTTAAGGTAACTTATGTAAGCACATTCTGTAGTTTCGATGACGAGGTATTCTGCATTGCATTATTGATGTAACTCTTTTCTAATGGAATAAGTAGATTTTCACTAACATGGAGATAGATAGATGTGAGGGCATTATGGATACATCTATCATCTGTGCCTTATTTGCCCTTAACTATAATGTGGTGCCGTAACTAATTGACCCCTAATCGTGGTATTTGTATTTGTGTTCGGTTTTGACATCACAAAGGCTTATGTGTAACTGTGTTGAATTCTTTCCTCAGGACCTGCAAGGTGTTACCGCCAGATTAAGAACAAGCCTTACCCAAAATCAAGGTTTTGTCGTGGTGTTCCAGATCCAAAGATCAGGATCTATGATGTTGGTATGAAGAAAAGGGGAGTTGATGAATTTCCTTTCTGCGTGCATTTGGTCAGTTGGGAGAAGGAGAATGTTTCAAGTGAGGCTCTTGAAGCTGCTCGTATTGCTTGCAACAAGTACATGACTAAGTCCGCTGGAAAGGATGCTTTCCACCTCAGGGTTAGGGTCCATCCCTTCCACGTATTGCGTATTAACAAAATGTTGTCATGTGCTGGGGCTGATAGGCTCCAAACTGGTATGAGGGGAGCTTTTGGCAAACCACAGGGAGTCTGTGCCCGTGTTGCCATTGGTCAGGTTCTTCTCTCTGTTCGCTGCAAAGATGGTAATGCTACCCACGCTCAAGAGGCTCTTCGTCGTGCTAAGTTTAAGTTCCCTGGCCGACAAAAGATCATTGTTAGCAGAAAGTGGTATGTCTTTTATCTCTAGAATACCTTCAATTTTTTGTCTCACTGCACTGGTTGAGCATTTAAGGTTTTCCCGTGCTAAAAATTGATTTGGTTATGAAGGATTGGCGTGTCATGATGCAATTCTTTTATTTTGAGTTTTGATAATACAGTTTTGTAAGATTAACATGTATGATTTTGATATTTAATCTAACCTCTGATCACACAGAAGCTCATACTATAGAGATTGCATAAATTCTTGACATTGTGATTCCAGTTATTATGATGCTACAGTAGTTTCTTTTGTCTGCTGGACCAAAGTTTGGTCTCATGTTTAACATTGTTAAAGCGAGGATAAACTATAGGGGTCTGCTTCCTCCACACTTGTTAAGTGCCTTGTACCAACCTAGCTTGCTCTGCCTTGTTATGAGAATATCCCTTACTAGAACAAGAGTAACTGGTAGAGTTGCTGCCATGTGACTAAGAGGTCACGGGTTCAAGCATTGGAAACAGCCTCTGGAAGAAATACAAGGTAAGACTGCGTACAAAACACCCTTGTGGTGGGGCCCTTCCCCGGACCCTGCGCATAGCGGGAGCTTTAGTGCACCGGGCTACCCTTTTTTTATCCCTTACCAGAACAGGATCTGTTCTATAGCTTGTACCACTGCATCTTTGAGTGCTAAGGAGTCATGAAGTGATGACACATTTATTCTACCTTGGTTTAGAACCTAGCTGGATTACGCATTTGTTTTTTGAAGGTTTCCACTCAATAGAAACTGCCTTTGTGTCAAATCTAATGTGCTTTCTTTGATTCCTGCAGGGGTTTCACTAAGTTCAGCCGTACCGATTACCTGAAATACAAGTCAGAGAATCGTATTATCCCAGACGGTGTCAACGCCAAGGTTCGTTTCATTCATAATCAATGTATAACATTCTGCATCATGATAAAATGAACATCAGATTTTGTTGCCTGTGGTATTATATGAAATCTTACTGATTTTCTTACGCTTTTACAGCTTCTCGGCTGCCATGGACGACTTGCTGCACGCGAACCTGGAAGAGCTTTTCTAGAAGCAGCACATTGAAATTGTAGAATTTCTACTTCTGCTGGATGAAATTTTGTGTCTTGATCATCTGTTTAGTTTTGAACCATTACTTAGGCTGTTACTGCTCTGAACATTTAGCTTTTCACAAGAAAATGATTGGTTTTTATTTGCATGATGAGTTTTGTTTTATATTTTTTATGTCCTTGGCGTTTAAATTCGCTTCTTACTCGTTTGAGCTGCATCTTAATTTTTAAATGGATATTCAAATTAACTAGTTCGAGTCCAGCACTTGCTATTCATTTATGATGCTTAAAGACCGGTTCGAGTTGGGCACTTACTGTTCATTTATGATACTTGAAGATCATTCGAGTTCTACATTTAGTAATCACTTATGATATTTGAGTCTAATTTGTGTCCGTGGAGCATGGATGAAGTAGTCAGATGCTTCTTCTATTCTTTTCCCTGGCGCAGCAGGGCCCTCTTAAACCGTGAAGTAAATCATCGCATCTATGGTCCAACCAATTGGGAGAGAATTGCCAAAGCGTATCATCAAATTTATTTGACTACGAAGGAAGGAACTTGAAGTTGTCATTTTTTATGTATATGGGTACAATTATCTCCGTTCTCAATGTGCCTAAGATGTAGCGCCTAGCGGCTGTTGATCCTATTTCAATGGGAACTTGATGAGTGGATCTACCTACACGCCTTGCTTTTACTGTTATATCGGGAGTTACTCCACGTATTGCTTGACGACCAATGCCTTGGGGTTAACGTGTGGGATCTGCTCATAGGAGGTCAAATTTCGATTGTTATGAAAGCTACTGAATGAATCTGTTTCATTCTAATTTGATCTAAAAATCACAGCTCAATTTTGGTTCACTTATGACGAGTAGAGCTCTGTTTTGAGTCCGATGTTTATGATATAAGAGGATTCAAAGATATGATTTCAGTGGTCGGATACTTTATAATTATTATTATCGGTACTTCTCTTATGATTGCATTCATCGGACTTATGGGGGCTCGGTTGGATTATCTTTCACAAACTGATATTCTCCAAAAATAATTTTTAAAATAAGCAAATTTTATTACCTTGGCAAACAACAAAATATAAACTAAACCGTCAATTTATATAATAGACCGTTTTTCTACCAGCACATTTTTGCATGATCTTTTCAATCAACTCGTTTAAAGATATCATTTGTTCTGGTGCAGTGGTGGCCAATGGGGCTGCTTCACTCTTAACCAGATATTTCATATTTGAATTCTGGGTATGAAAAAAATTTCAATAGGAGCGTTTTTTCCAATTTGAATTTGCAACGTGCCATTTGAATTAATCGGGGCTCCACTGCGGGTACCAAACACCGGATGAGAAACAAAAAAAAGACATTGAGGAGCTTTCCTTCTACTTTTCGTGAAAAAGAAAAGCAATTGAAGTGGAGGATTTCTTCAAACAACAAAAGGCCAGGTCAACTATTCAATCAAATAATATTGGGCATGTTTCCCATATCTTCTCAAGAGACAAGTGGGTTATTTTTTTTTTTTGCAAAACTGTGCTCAATTTCGTGTGTGGCAATTCCGCCAAGATCTCTTCATTAGTTGGGGGAAGAATGCTTCCGGATTGGATTTTTTGAGGAACGTATTGAGAGGGAATTGAACTTGATTAGATAATGTGTGTACTTGATTAGATAATGTGTGTTTACATTAATTTGAGGAACGTATCGAGAGAGAGGGAATTGGATTTGATTAGACAATCTTCGGTCACATTAAGGCAATGCCAATAACCACAAGTTTATTGAGAAGTATATTGTTAAAGGAAAAGATAAAAAATACACAAGATCAAGTTCTAAATTCTAGTAGAGATAAAATATTAGGTGATAGCTTTTCATTTGCCTATACCTTGGTGGGACAGAGTCAGCCGATACTTATGTAGGTCTAAAGTAATAGGTATCGATGAAACAATCAGGATGTGCACAAACCAACCCGATGAAATATTCAAATAGAGACAAAATATTAGGTGATAGCTTTTCATTTGCCTAAACGTTGGTGGGACATATTCAAGTCCAATACCTATATAGGTATAACGTAGTAGGTAGTGCACAAACCGACCCGATGAAATATTCTAGTAGAGACAAAAATATTAGGTGATAGCTTTTCATTTGCCTAAATATTGGTGGGACATATTCAAGTCCAATACCTATATAGGTATAACGTAGTAGGTACCGATGAAATAATCAGGATATGCACAAACCGATCCGATGAAATATTCTAGTAGAGAAAAAAATATTAGGTGATAGCTTTTCATTTGCCTAAACGTTGGTGGGACAGATTCAAGTCCAATACCTATATAGATACAATGTAGTAGGTACCGATGAAATAATCAGGATGTGCACAAACCGATCCCATAAAATATTTTAGTAGAGATAGAATATTAGGTGATAGCTTTTTCATTTGCCTAAACCTTGGCGGGACGGAGTCAACCAATACCTATATAGGTGTACGTAATAGGTACCAATTAAATAATCAGGATATGCACAAACTGATCAAGACAACACCTAATTAATCAAAAGATGACGCCGCACCCATGTCGGATCCTTCAAAAATGCACTACTTTTAGGGGTCATTTGGTGTGAGGTATTAGTTAGTGCCGGGATTATTTATTCCACCATTTACACCATAGTGATGGGTTAAGTTATCCCATATACATGGTGGGATAACTAACCCCGAGATAAATTAATTCCAGGATAACTTTTTCCCAACCAAACGACCTCTAAGGATCCCACATGCACCCATTGACATTTTTGAAGAGTTCGAGTAACATAGGATAGGTAGTACCACCCAGCCAAACTCATCTAAGCTGAAAAGACTCAACAGACGAAGCACCTAATATATAATGAAAACCTCTGCATAGCAATCTTACAGGCTACTAATGTAGAACAAGAATTGAATGGACAATTCATCATCTATTGAGCAATGGTAATATCATCATGTATAGTTCCGCTCAGGAACCAGACTATTTCAGACAACGGAGATGATTTTATACACGACCATATAGACAGATCATCACCAACATGGGGTTGAGAATGTTGGAAGCGTGGGCGAGAAGTTCTGTTACTGCTGCATAAATGCCAATGATGCATCGATATTGTCCTTAGTAGTCTTTTGAAGAACACGATAAGAAAGAAGCGCTCGTCATGGCAACTTGAAGTTCCTTAATAAACATATTTGAAGTATTTTAGACAAACAGAATGAGTATGATCTTTCAAAAATTACAAGCTAAGTTGCGACTGAGCACTGTCAAGGATGAATCACTAAACCTTGACAAGCAAGTAAAAATGGTGCAACAAAGCGTATTTCATTCGCGCTTCAAGAGTTTGACAAGGCAAGTTGCCTGATTAGCTACTGGCAAATGAGATTTACTGCCAAATATTTTAACATGTCTTGCAAATCGTCAGTAAACTTGATCTGCTTACCACAACGCAGGTTTGATTTTGACATCGCCTACAGAATGATGCTTCTTGACATAATTTACTTTCTCCTAGTACTGCGTCTCGTGGCTGAAGCCTTTACAGGTTCCTTTTCTTTAGCTACTGTTGGAACTTTTGATTTGTTGCTAGTTTTCTTTCTTTTCTTTGTTGCATTCGTAGATGCTTCTTCGGCTTCACTCTCTTCTTTAGCTACTGTTGGAATTTTTGATTTGTTGCTAGTTTTCTTTCTTTTCTTTGTTGCATTCGTCGATGCTTCTTCGGCTTCACTCTCTTCTTTTTCCGCACCAGATTTATCCACACCACTTGAACGGTGGGATGCTCGAACAATGTAGACCTATGAACAATAGAATACTAATAAGAACACTTGAAATAAGTACCTCAAATCACTTAGAAGAGCATTATATGGAAGAACAAAACCATATCAAACTGAGCTTGTGCTATTGAAGGACTGACAATGTGTCGGCGATTTAAAATGGTTAGAAAGAACAATTTCAGTTAACGAAAAGAACTAATGAGGGAACGGAGAGTCTGGTTTGGCAAAGAAAGAATTGAAGCTGTTTGTCTAGATGTTTATGCAAGTTATACTCCATGTAGATCTCAACAACTAGGACAAAAAAAGGCAAGTTAACGATGCGTTGAAATTGAAATCTTTAATAAAACTATAGTACTTTCTTCTAGTACTGTGTCCCGTGGCTGAAGCCACTACAGGTACCTCTTCTTTAGCTACTGTTGAAACTTTTGATTTGTTGCTAGTTTTCTTTCTTTTCTTTGTTACATTCGTCGATGCTTCTTCAGCTTCACTCTCTTCTTTTTCTGCAGCAGATTTATCCACTTCATTTGAACAGTGGGATGCTCGAACGATGTAGACCTATGAACAATAGTATACTAATAAGAACACTTGAAATAAGCTAAGTTGCTCGGACTCTCCAAAAATGTTGCCGTACCCGTGTCGGATCCTCCAAAAATTCCCTACTTTTGAAGAATCCGACATGCACCTAATGAATGACATTTTTGAAGAGTCCGAGCAACATAGTAAATAAGTACCTCAAATCACTTAGAAGAGTACCACCACTATTATATCATTAAACAGCATATATGGAAGAACAAAACCATATCAAATTGAGCTTTTGCTATTGAAGGACTGAAAATGTGTCATCGATTTAAAATGGTTTGAAAGAATAATTTCAGAATGAGGGAACGGAGAGTCTGGCTTGGCAAAGAAAGAATTGAAGCTGTTTGCCGACATGTTTAGGCAAGTTATACTCCATGTAAATCTCACTAACTAGGACAAAAAAGGCAAGTTAACAATGCATATTAAAATCCAACCTTGAATTTTGTTGGCTCAATCAATTCAAATATTAAAGCATCCCCATCATCCAGCTTATGATCAAGGGCAAATGCTCTCCACCCTCCGCTTAGTCCAGTTCTTTTGCCGATAAAGAGAGCTTCATACTCTAGACCTTCTTCATTCACTAGCACAACATCTACCGTAGACTTGGGAAGATGGTCTTCACAAAATCTAGTAGGAAGTCCCTAATATCATAGCAGGATAGGCCATAAGGATTTTCGCATTAAAAAAAATTGTCGGCATAATATATACACACACTCAAATTTGACCTTAGTTGGCAAGTGTTGCATCCCTATTTCGACAAGGCACATCTAGACACCTCAACTTCGTCTCAACTGACAGATAAAACTCCAACTCGTCCCCACTGTGACACATAACTTATGATTATTTTATAAGTTAGAGCGTTCAACTGACATAGTGGAGGTGTGTTGAGGTGTCTAGACGTGCATGCTCAAAGTGTATTAACTTGCCGATTGAGGACAAGTTTGAGAGTTTGTTTATGTATTATGTCTTTTTTGTTTTTACTTTCATAGTTCCCTTAGCTCTTGTAGCTGAAGTTTATGACGACTTACCAACCAGAAACAACTGTAGACATGAGATCGAACCATAGACTTGATAAAATATGGATTTCCAGATTGCAGATTGCTGTGGAGCTTTTCTGCCGATTTGAGAGCTTGTGCTCTCTCTTCAAATGAAGCAACTTTCACTTCTTCCAATGGTCTTGCTAGATAACTGCCACTCCAAAGCAATTAGTCTAGAGTTGGAACAAACGACAATGATATCAAATTCAAATTAATCCATCTCACCTTGCCCATGAAGAACCGAATTTTGATCTCTTCCGCAAAGATGGAAGCTCTATATCATCAATCTGAGGTGATAATCGATTAGCAACAAAATGAAGAAATAAACAACTAATAACCAGAAATTAGCAACAAATGTTTGAGATGTCCACTAGGAACTTAAGCAGTCGATGCCCAAGACTCTTTGGCCTGATAGATCCCATAACCAAAACAGTGGACAAACCAAGATATTTGACCAAAAACTTTTACCAAGATTACGCATGAAGAATTGTTTCCATATACTTTGATCTCTAGCTACAACACACAATACTATGAGACTGTTGCTCGGACTCTTCAATAATGTCAGTGGGCGCATGTCGGATCAAAACCTAAGTTGCTCGGACTCTCCAAATATGTTGCCGCACCCGTGTCGGATCCTCCAAAAATGCACAACTTTTGAAGGATCCAACACGCACCCCATGACATTTTCGAAGAGTTCGAGCTACTTAGGTCAAAACTAGTGTATTTTTTGGGATAATCCAACACGAATGCAGCATCGGAAGTGAAAAGTCCGCGCAACTTAGCTATGAGACATCAGCAGTTATAGTAATTCAATTAATATCCCTAATAATCATAATCTTGATGCTCCTTCCAGATTCACCATGGTACATACAATTATGTAGCGAAGTTATACGCGTAAACTAAAGAGTGTAATAAGATGATAAGAATATGAAATTATAAAGGTTAAGTAGATTTCTTAAACAATTATCTTTATTCTGAAGTGTGTGTCATTCACTATGTGCTGAAAGAAAAGAATGAAGTCTTACTTCATCACGGTACGATGAAACCGGATTCCTTGCCCGTGAAGACCTTCTTGGCTCCGACATGTAAACATCGTATGTTTTTTGTCTACCTCGGCGTAGCTATGCATGATAAGAAATAATATCATCTAAATTCATGCTTATACGAGTGCCAGTGTTTCTTTATAGAGAAAGGAAATTATCATAACATGTCACCTCGGTTTTATAGTCAGACTTCTTCTCAGACTTTGTAAGATCAGAAAGGTTTTTCGATATATTCAGAATCCCCAGATCCTTCAAAAGAAAGACGGTAACATAATAAGAGAAAGAGAAGGCAATCAATACAAGTCCTACACAAGGTTATTGCTTTATTATGGTCTGCAACTTATGTTGCTCGGACTCTTCACTTTTGATGCCGCACCCGTGTCGGATTCGCCAAAACTAGTGTATTTTTGGAGAATCCGACACGGGGGCGGCATCAAAAGTGAAGAGTTCGTGCAACTTAGTCTGCAACATATTTCTATTACTACATTAGAGGCCTGGATGGTTTTTATATAACTTTTTCAAAAGAACAACCAAAAGGTAGATTTTAGTCATACATACAACTTTCTCCGAAATGTTTTCATAAAAAACTAATCCACGTATACAAATTTCCACCAGAATTTTTTCGACCTTAAATGATAAATGCTACCTAATATTTCATAAGGTTTCAAGATCATGAATTCTTATAGTTCAACAGAATCTGGTTTGGACGGTCTGATTTTGTCCTCTAGTTTCTCATTCAACGAAGCATCCAAACATCAATAGAATGTGATATTTGTGTGTTCTTTATATAAACTTTTTCCGTACCACAATTCTCATTAAACTTATTCTATCCCGTATGTTTTAAATGCTAAAACATCAAGTATTCCAAAAGAGAAATACAGTACATAGTTAAATCAAGGACAAAACATTTTGGTAGGCACGAGTGTCTGGAATCGAACTGGGGACCTAGCGTTTAATCATTATGGAAAAGAATAAGTTAAACAAAGATCGAACATGCAACTGTCACACTTAGAAGTAAAAGATATTGTCCTTTAACAAAGTAGTACCTCAAATCGTTTCTTATTTTCCAGAACCCTTTGCCTGCGTTCCTCCTCGTAACTATTGGTGTTGCTGTGATTTGCCATTGACTGCAACGCTCAAAAGAACTGAAAAAGGTGTTTATCTAAAATTTGAAGCATAAACCAAATGTTCTTTCAACTGCAAATCATATTAAGTAGGTCACTTGCAGAAATTAGTACCGCCAGTTAGAAGATAAGTTGCTCTACTGTTTAAAACTTCTACTATTTACAAATACAAGTAGCAATATTTGGCCCGCAGAGACACTAGGCGATTTCTTCCCTTCTGTTCTAGCCTTAATGGACAGAGTTACCTGACACCTCCAAGAATACGTTCAAACTTTTCTCCAAGAATATTCTACATTGATAACACCCTTCAACTGTCAACACATTCCTAAGCTAGCGGCTTTGCGGTGCAGTACTATATAAATTCCCAAAAATTGAGTAATCTCAATCTCATTTAACAGAAAATCCAAGTACCTCCATGAATGATTAAAAAAAAAAGCATCTAACAACTACCACTGCTATAATAACTAATCCTCACCTACAAACTAATTAGGACTGGCTATATGAATCATGTTACCGAGGACATGGCGAGGTTCAGACGCCCAGTGAGGAGGTGCGAGTGGTTGGATATAGTGGGTACGACGCCGGGTAGCGGTAGGCCGAAGAAGTATTGGAGAGAGGTGATCAGACATCACATGATACATATTTAAGTTACCGAGGACATTACCTTAGGGGAATGGGGAGGACGAAAATTAGAGTAGAAGGTTAGTCGGGTAGGAGTGTTGTCGTGCACCATAGTATGTCCGTTTAGGGTTTGGTCGTAGATATCTATCATTGTTGTAGTCTATTGCTTTTCGATTATCGCATTATTTTGTGGCTGAGTATTTTTTTTCTGGTAGATTTTATGTTGTTTCATTGTTAGTTGTCATATTTTCTTTACTGTTTTTCTCTTCTTTGTACCAAGATTTGCTACACCTGAGCCGAGGGTCTTCCAAAAAACAACCTCGTGGTAAGGTCTGCGTACACTTTACCCTCCCCAGACCTCACTTGTGGGATTTTACCGGGTATGTTGTTGTTGTTGTTGTTTGTACGAGTCACGTTTCATTCCATTACTCAAAATTTGTCTTTCAAAACTAATAGTAGTCTTCTAACACTGAAGATCTTAGGTCACAGCATAAAACAAAAATCGTGAATGATTCTACCGAGAAGTTTAAATGACTTCACTACTACCAAATGTCAAAATAAAACAAGCGAAAAAACCCAAATAAACCAACAAATGCTTCAAACAAGCACCAAATATAGCTATAAGTTAACATCAACCATTTCCTCTCTAGACCACTCTACTACAACACACGAGAAAACCAATCGATCAACTATACCTCAATTCCAAACTAGTTGAGGTTTAAATGCATCGTAATTGACTACTAGTAACCTACCACAACTCCCATTTTTATCCAAAGTTAGAAGCCACTATGCTTTACCAAAATCACATTGACAGAGTTCAACTTCAGCTTATGGGGAAAAATTAAATACGCGTTCAGAATTGAGAAGCTGAAATATGAAAATAGCAATCAACATTGACTGCATAGAAGTACCAATCAAAGTTTTGTCTTAAACTTTACAACACCAACAATGTAACAACAGCTCAAAGGAAAAAAATAGCACTCCCTCCGTTTCAATTTGTTCATCCTACTTTCCTTTTTAGTCCTTTTGAAAAAAAAATGCATCTTTCTTTTTGAGCAACTCTTTAATTCTAACTTTCTGCATGAAATGTTTCAAGATCATAATATTAAAGGACATTTTGGTACATTTTACGTAGCTTTAGTTTAAGACCAAGACCACAAGATTCAACAACCTTTTTTGATTTCTTAAACTCTGTATCGGGTCAAAAACAAACAAACAGATTGAAACGGAAGGAGTAGCATTCAACAATCACTACATAAAAATACCAACCGAAGTTGTCTTCAACTTTAAAAGACCAACAATGTAACACCAGGCACAAAGAAAAAGTCTACATTCACTGCAAAATAGTACTAGTCTTTCGAGCAAGAAATCCGATGCACTCAGCAAAGTTGCAACTTTCCCAAAGATTAGATAAAAAATATAAGTTATATTCAATCACAACAACAACAATACACTCAGTATATTCCCACAAAGTGGAGTCTGGGAGGGTAAGTGTATGCAGTCCATACCACTACCTCAAACTTAAGTAGAGAAGTTGTTATTGATAGACCCTCGGCTTATAGTTAATCACATTATAAAGATTTCTTACACTATCAGTGAATTTTAACACGTGGTAACATGTTAGTCTTCACTTTATCAGATTACTAAAACCTTATTTGCTTTATTAAAAATTCATGTCCAAGTCAAAACCAGACAAACAAATTAAAACGAAGGGAAATAGCAATCAACATTACTGCATAAATTACCAATCTTTCAAGCAAGAAACCCCACACCCCTCAGCAAAGTTTGACACTTTCCCTAGATTAGATTGAAAATTCTAAGCTATAGACACTTGCAATGTAAAGATTTGTTTACACTATCAGTGAATTTTAACCCGTGATAACATGTTAGTCTTCACTTTATCAGATTACTAAGCCTTATTTACTTTCTTAAACTTCATATCCAAGTCAAAACCAGACAAACAAATTGAAACGAAGGGAGTAGCAATCAACATTCATTCAGTGCATAAAAGTAGCACGCTGTCGAGCAAGAAACCTAATGCCCTCAGCAAAGTTTGCAACTTTACCAAGATTAGATTAAAAACTTTTAGTTATAGACAATAACAGTGAATTTTAACCCATGATAGCAGTTAATTGTCATTTTATTAGATTGCTAAGCCTTACTTACTTTCTTAAACTCCATATCAAATCAAAACTAGACAAACAAATTGAAACGGAATGAGTAGCAATCAACATTCAGTGCATAAAGTACTAATCACTCGAGCAAGAAACCCAACACCCCTCAGCAAAGATTGCAACTTTACCAAGATTACATTAAGGATTTTAAGTTATAGACAATCACAATGTATGGGTTTGTTTACGCTATCAGTGAATTGTAACGCGTGATAACATGTTAGTCTTCACTTTATCATATTACTAAAACCTTATTTGCTTTCTTAAACTCTCTGTTAAATCAAAACCAGACAAACAAATTGAAGTGAATGGCGCAGCAATCAATATTACTGCATAAAGTACCAATCTTTTGAGCACGAAATCCGATACCTCTCAGCAAAGTTGCAACTTTACCAATATTAGATCAATGATTTAAGTTATAGACAATTACATTATAAAGATTTGTTTACACTATCAGTGAATTTCAACCCTTGGTAACATGTTAGTTTTCACTTTATTAAGCTACTAAAGTCTTATTTACTTTAAAGCTTCTAGTACCCTTGAACTATGATCAAATTTGCTACGACAAAGTCCAACTTCACGGGTCCCTATTACCCCCAACTAAATTTTAGCGTATTTTTGTCAACCTTTTAAGCTGACATGGCACCTTTGACGTGGAACTCATTTTATGCAATAAAGGTGCCACATCAGCGCAAAAGAGTGACAAAAATACGCTAAAATTGAGTTCTAGGACCCTGTGAAGTGGGGCAACTTTGACCATAGTTCGAGGGGCACTGGACGCTTATCTCTTTACTTTATTAAACTCCATATGGCCAGAAGTCAAAACCAACCAAACAAATTAAAACGAAGGGGGAATAACAATCAACATTACTGCATAAAGTACCTATCTTTCGAGCACGAAACCCGATGCCCTCAGCAAATTTTGCAACTTTACCAAGATTAGATATAAAAAATTTTACACTATCAGTGAATTTTAACCTGTGATAAAATGTTAGTCTACACTTTATCAGATTATTAATTAATACTTATCAAAAGATTTAACTATTAATTACTTCATAAATGATTCAACAACTTAACAGTACAATGATAAAGTTATATTAGTAAAAGAAAAGGGCTATTAAAGAACAGCAAGAAAATATAGTACATAAAACAGGAAGAAAAAAAATCATTCAGAATAAAATCGGAAATAATAATAATAATAATAATAATAAATTATTAAAAAAAGAAAAAAAATTGAGAACAGTAAAAATAAAAACCTGAGGGGAAAATGGAGGTAGAAAGTGAAGATGAAGAGAGCCTTTTTTTGAAATTTGAAAGGTAGAATTGTTGAGAGGGAAAAAGTATATGCACCTTGGGTTTTGTGTATATACTTTCCACACAAAGGGGATTCATTCATTTTCTATTGGTGAAAATAAAAATTATATTATCATAAAATATCACTCAATTAGTCGAATTACGATTTGTTTCAATTGAGAATATTTTCTTCAATCCTTTTTAATCAATAATTTTTTTAGAGTTAAAATTAAATTAAAAAAAGAAAAATTATAAAATGCCAGACAATTACTTAAATTACGATTTGTTTCAATTAAGAATATTTTCTTTAATCCTTTTTAATTATTTTTTTCTTTTTAAAAGTCAAACGATATAAATTCTGATTAATAGTTTAAGATGTATTTCTTAATTAAATTAAAAAAATATATAATTTACAGTACTTTTCACGTAATTTTTAAATATTTAAATTTCAATTTTAAAAATTGAGTCATGCAATTACTTGAATTATGAGTTGTTTTAATTGAGGATATTTTCTTCAATCCTTTTTAATTATTTTTTTTAAAAGTCAAACGACATAAATTTTGATTAATATTTTAAGATGTATTTCTTAGTTAAATTAAAAAAGAAAAAATATATAATTTATAGTAATTTTCATATAATTTGAATATCTAAATTTTAATTTAAAAATATTTTAATCTAATTTAACTTTGAAACATAGTCAAATTAATTAAAAAAATAAAAGCATTTAAAAAGAATGAAGAGAGTACTATTCAAACCTTGGGCGTATTTCATTAACCTCCTCAAACAATAGTATGTTCAAATTTTGAGGAAAAAAATTTGAGAATTTTTTTTTTTTTTATATATAAAGAGTGAATTATGCGAAATACACTTAAATTATCTTTTTTTTTTAAGTTTTATATCTAAATTATTGGAGGTGGGAGTTTCATACCTAAATTATGAGTCACACTTTTAATAGTTTAGGTTTGAAATTCAAAAAACTGCATTGTTTAGGTGTGTTTTTCATACTTCACTCTCAATAGAATTATATAATTTTTAATTCGAATAATTCAAAAATAAGTTTTATCTAAATACGCTTTCAAAGCAAAGTGATTATGTGAATTAAATTTATAAATACAATTACCTTTTTATTTTTAAATGTTAAAAATAAAAATACTAGGTCGTTTTTTACATAAATATGGTATTATATTATAATATTATATTATTATTATTATATTTAACCAAAAAAATATATTGTATTATTATAAGCTTGTAAAAAGGAGAAGAATAGCTGAAAACAAAGAAAAAAATCGAAGGAAAACGAGGAGGGACGAGACGAGAGAAGTTGCAAAAGAGAAAATGAAAGAAAACTATATATTTTAGGGCTATAATTTAAAGGTATTGTTAGAATTAGAAAACATATAAGAAATAAAGGGTAAATGTCTTGATCAAACTTAAAATAAATTAAAGCTAAAAAATAAAAAGTTGTGGGTACTCAGCTTATCGTTTATTTTTTAATTATTATTATTAGTTATTAGTTTTTATAGTACTTTTTTTATTTATCAAACACTTAAAAAAATTAAAAATGAGATTAAAAGTTGATTTGACCAGCTTTTAATTTTATCCAAACAGGATCTAAGGCTAATGTAAATAGTTAAAGAGAGGACATATTTAAGCGATTAAATTATCTACATAATGGACGGCCTATCAAAACAGGATCTAAGGCTAATGTAAATAGTTAAAGAAAGGACATATTTAAGCGATTAATTATCTACGTAATGGACGGGCGAATGAGAACATAATTTTTTTCTAAAAATTTAAGCTGAACATTATGAAATGTTTTAATTCAATAATCTATATAAAATTCAACAAAAAATTTAAAGGTTGTCGATGTATTACGCTATAAAGAAAATTTTGTCATGAACTTAACAACATATACAGTGCTCTCATTCAAGTGGCGTTCGGAAGGAATAAGATGTACGTAGACCTTACTTCTACCTCCTATAAGGATCCAAAATACAAAGGTTACATTATATAAAGGAAAATCCATTTTAAAATTTTCTTTAATAAAAATTATGTTTGGTCATAAGTAGCATTCTGATTATGCAGGATTATATTTCTTTTTTAAAATAAAAAAAAAACTCTTTGGGGTCATGCTTAAGTGATCTAATAATTAAAATATACATCAATTATTAGCAATATGTATTCATAAAACATATCTAAACTGTGGCATGTATATACTTTACATTTAAAAGCAGTGACACTTAATTTGTATTTACAGAATATATATTATATTTACATTACAACATATACACATCTATTTTATGAATACATGAATGGTCCAAATTTAAGTAACCAGAATATAATACAAATACATATCCAAATACAAATATCTTAAATACAAAAATCATGCTTATGAAGAAGAAGTAAGTATATGGCATTGTCAAAATCTAATGAATAACAAATACAACTTAACAACAAATATAAATTTTATAAGTGGTTGCTATTGATTCTTCTTCTAATGAAATCAAAACGTCTATATTTACACTCCTCCTTTATCTTCTTGATCATCATATGTGGTTGTGGTACTACTTGATTCCAAAGTGCTTCATTCTCCATTGTGACCATGTTTGCAAGAACCGAAAATTCTAAAATACCTCCGTTGAGGTCACTAATTCTTCTGTATATGCATTATCTGAGCGTTAATCATCTTGATTTCTACTTAACTTAATCATAAGATCATTGCAGAAGGCAAAACAAACTGTTCATAAATGAGTAAACTTACAGTCAGTCAAATTGGTCAGAACAAAAATGTTTGGAGATATTGGTCATTCAAATCCAAAACTTTCAATCTCTCTGTCAAAAGAGCATTAACTAAGTCTACTGAAAATTTTTGGTGAAGAGCTAGAGTCCAGCAACCTCACAAGCATCGGAACAATCCCCTGCGTTACTACAATTAACACAATTTTATCATCTTCGTTTAACAACCCAAGCAACGAGTTTAACATTGAGTTCTCTGACTCATAGTCCTGATCTGAAGCTGAGTTTTCTCACAGAAGAATGTGGAAAAAGAATGCCCCAGAAATTTCAACATATTAAAAAAAAAAAAAAAACTCCCCCAAAATAATAACACTGAAGAATGTGCAAAAAAATACTGAAAATAAATTATATAAAAGAACTTATAAGGAAAAGATACCATGAATTAATTGTAAAATCAACTTACCTTAATAGAGGGGATAATGTTTATCAAGAATTTCAGAGAAAAAAAATCTGAATTTGAAGAAATAACCTAAAAAAATTATATTGGAGAGAATTGAAAATGGTAAAGTAGCATGAAAATAGGATCAGGTAACTTTATAGGTTAAAGACACGCGCTTTTAAATAAAAAAGGTAAAATATTACTACTTTTGCTATTAGTTGTAATTTTGATAAACTATTGCTATTACTTGTAATTAATGTCTTAGGTTTGCTAATTTGTGTAATTTTTCCTTAAATTATCTACGTAATGGACGGCCTATCAAAACAGGATCTAAGGCTAATGTAAATAGTTAAAGAGAGGACATATTTAAGAAATTAAATTATCTACGTAATGGACGGGCGAATGAGAACACACAATTTTTTTCTAAAAATTTAAGCTGAACATTATGAAATATTTTAATTCAACAGTCTAAATAAAATTCAACAAAAAATCTAAATAAAATTCAACAAAAAATTTAAAGGTTGTCAATGTATTACGCTATAAAGAAAATTTTGTCATGAACTTAACAACATTTCCTTTGCTCTCATTCAAGTGGCGTTTAGAAGGAATAAGATGTACGTAGACCTTACTCCTACCTATAAGGATCCAAAATACAAAGGTTACATTATATAAAGGAAAATCCATTTTAAAATTTTCTTTAATAAAAATTATGTTTGGTCATAAGTAGCATTCTGATTATGCAGGATTATATTTCTTTTTTAAAATAAAAACAACTCTTTGGGGTCATGCTTAAGTGATCTAATAATTCAATTATTAGTTCGTTCTAGAGAGAATACCAACTCCCTTCAAATCGCTTCGTTCACCAATATTTTTTATTAGTATGTTCCAAAGAAAAATGACATATAGTCGTGACGATTTTGTCAAAAAATTATGTCACTTTAATTTCAACAACAACAAACCCAGTATATTCCCGCATAATGGGGTCTGGGGAGGGTAAAGTATATGCAGCCCATACCACTACTTCTGGAAAAGTAGAGAAGACGTTTCCGATAGATCCTCGGTTCAAGACAAAGAATAGTAAACAAATAAAAATAATAGTGTTTGACCATAAGCATTATTTCACTTTAGTAAAAATTATTTTTTGAAAAAGTAAAAATAATTAAAACTTATTTTCACTCCTATTTCTCTCACAAAATATTAAAAATAACTTCAATTTATTTTCATGACCAAACACAACACAAACACCAACTTCAACTCTATGTCCAACTCCAACTTTGAAAAATTATTATTTTCATGACCAAACAGAGCCTTATAATGGCAAGATAAATTGTGGCCATTCCCATCAACTCTTAATCAAGCCAAAAAGAACACATGATACAACCCAAAAAAAATAAAGTGTATTCTCTCACCTTGTAGAATTTAAGGAGGGTAGAATGTACGTAGTCCATATCACTATCTCTGAAGAAGTAGAGAGGCACAGGATAAATGAATGAAAATAGTTTCATTGTGCATAGGATCTTACAGCAAGTCAAAGAAATGTATTACTCTACAAATTATTTTTCATTACTCCATTTCTGGATAAATTTTAAGATGCACAAGACTTTCACAAAACCATAACAAAAATCAACTGTAATTTATAGGGACCATACAAGTAAAATTCCCCAAAATGAGAGAGATTACAAAAATTGCAACAATAGTAGCTTATTTCCTGTTGAAAACTGAAAAATGGAATAGAAATCATCTCCAGAAAGATGATGAAGAACACAACTTTTAGTATCTGTGTTCTAACTTCTCCTTTTCCTGGTATTGCTGCACGTACCTGAACGCATAGACACCCATTGTTATCGACTAAGCTAACCTCAAGAGCAAGGTATACACACATGCGCACGCACAAATTTATTCAGCCATTGTGTGCATTATTATGCTTATTTCAGATAGATAGCTTATAGTATTATCTTGTGGTTGTATTGTTTCTTGTATTAGCTAGCAGTGTTAGTTTATTTTGTATACTGTATTAGTGTATTAGTTTATATGCTTTTATGTTTTGTGTTTGTTATACTGTTATCTACACTTAACCCTTCCCGGATTCCACTATGTGGGAATACACTGGGCATGTTATTGTTGTTATTGTATGCATATTATTATATCGACCACTATTATGTGCATTTTCAGCACCTGAACTTGTCAAAAGAATTCATTGCATCTTGTAACTAATGAGGTTGAAACAAATTTATTCAGCCAATTATAAAAAAGGGCAGCCCAGTGCACTAAGCTCCCGCTATGCGCAGGGTCTGGGGAAGGGCCCGATCACAAGAATCTTTGTTTATTCAGCCAACTATCCAAACTAAAAAAGCCCTCCGGCGAGCTCAAGCAGAGAGAAAATCCTCTTACTATTTGGGAACTTTGAAAATGTTTGAAACCATTCAACCAATTATATATATTCTGTATCTCTTCAAATTTAAACTTTTTTTATTTTTTGAGAAAAAAAAAGTGAACGACCACATACCCTGTGTAATCCCACAAGTGGGGTCTGGGCAGGGTCGTGTTTATTACCCCTACCTTGGGAGGTAGAGAGGCTGTTTTCGATGGGCCCTCGGCTCAAATTTAAACTTGATTGGAAAACTTTATAATTATAACCTTCTTGGCCATTATTTATTGTTTTCTTCCATTACCACTTACAGTCCACAAAGGCAAACTAACTACTAGGGTTCCATGTCCAGTCAACTACCATAGAAGTGGCATACAGGAAGTATTTAAACTAAAGAATCTAAATGTTAGAAGTACAAAATGATGAAGGTTTCAGCAATCAGCTCTTTAAATATGTCAAGTTTGCAAATAGTTAAAAGACGAACTAAAAAAAGTCAATCGCAAACCAAAACCTCAAACATTAGCATACACGACATAAATCCATTTAAAGTGCCTTAACAAGAAAGTATTATTATCAACTTGATCAGTGTTTAGGAATTTTGAATGCTTTCATCGACCTACTACAGCTATGACATTTGCACATCTAGGTACAATTATTGACTATCAAGAGACTTGGCTGTCAAAGGTATTATCCAGCAATAGATCCTTTGCGAGGAAATTATGAAACTACCCAAAGAAGAAAACTTTAAAGAGTTACAAAGAACTTCAGGACATCACAAGTTCTCTTGAACTGGACAAATTAACCAAGGATTTTTGGCAATTACAATATCTCCAGCTTAGCAGCATAGGCATAGTTCCACGCTTATGAAGAGTGTGTACAAGGGGAAACCAATATAATATTAATCCAAAAAAATCTTTCAATCCTCATTAGATTACTATTATAAGTTCTTATTTTAAAGCAAGGGATGTGTTCGAAGAAACTTGCTTAAAGAAATAGCATAGCGCAACACCAAACTCTAAGGTGTTAGGAAGTACAACTCAATGCCGTTAACAAACATATTAGAGCATGCCAAGAGGAAAATAAGATTTTTATAATAAGCCAAAGGTTACTAAAGAAGGGTAAGGCCCCGCTGCCTGAAATAGCAAACGGCGGGAAAAAAGTTGAAGAATTGAAACAATTAAGAATGACAACCTTAATTGTTCAGATTTATTCATCACAATCCAAAGGAAAATAGAAGACAAAGAGCCACTAAGATTCTATTTAATTGCATAATGGAAATGAAACACGGGAGACTCTGAGTTTCATTTTGTAAGGCATGGTATGACCAGAGTTGTAAACTTGTCTCTCTCATGCTTGCAAACAACATCGATTTTTACAAAATGACAGGGAAATATTGAAATTTATGAATCATCTTGGATTTTTTCTCTAAAAACTATATTCTTGGCAATCAAAATACATTTATCCATTAGCTTTAAATTGTTTGTTCCCCTAATAAAGTTCTAAAATTTTTCTAATAAAGCAGCTCGTTTAATGTAGGAGATAGACCTACTACATTACACCTCTAGAAATGTTGTCTTCCTCCATCTTGTCATATTCTTTTCTGAGAAATGGCTCCTACCTCTGACAATTGAGCAAAATCCCAATACCTATAAATTCCCTATATCTATTTCGGTCTAATCAAGTCCAAGGTCGAGAAAAAAAGCAAACAATTTGTTGAAAATTGATATAGTTACTGCAGTAAATTTTAGTTAACAAGTTGTTTAGAATTAAGATGAGTTAGAATTTTAAATTTTAGATTAGGTTGTTTTCGTTGTTGAGAAATTTTAGATTATTTTGAAATTCAAATTATGCTGATTTTTGTTTTATGTTGGCTATTTAAAGTCCCTCAATGCTCAATAAACTCATTGAAAGCTATTGAAAGTTATTCAATCCATTGAGAGTCATTTTAACCCCTTTTCGCTGCCTCATTTTTTTTTAAAAAAAAACTACAGTGGTATCAGAGCCTCATTGATCTTACGGGATCTGTGATTTCTTCCAAAGCATTACCATATCTTTTTCAAGGCTACCTTTTTCAACCCGTGCTTATTTTTAAAGCTTAAGGCTATTTTTAACCAAACAGATGTCAAGCAGCAGTCTCTCATTGAATGCTCCAAAAATTTTCACTGGCAAAAACTACCAGATTTGGTCAGTGAAAATGAAATCATATCTTCAAGCTTATGATCTGTGGGAAGTTGTAGCGGAAGATACACCATTACAACCACTCCCTGAAAATCCTACCCTTGCTCAAATTAAATCTCATTCAAATCAAAAGCTCAAAAAATTCAAAGCCAAAATTGTAATTCAAAATTCAATTGCGGATTCAATTTTTTCTAAAATCATTGCTTGTGAGACAGCAAATGAAGCTTGGGAAAAAAAAAAAAAAAGAATATCAAGGAACTGATCGAGTTAGACAAATGCAAATTTTGAATTTGAAAAGGGATTTTGAATCTCTTAGTATGCAAGAGGATGAAACTATTGCTAAGAATTCTGACAAGATTTCTTCGCTTGTCAATAAAATCAGGTTACTTGGCGAGGATTTCAAAGATGACAGAATAGTAGAAAAAATTCTTGTGACAATTCCGGAGAGATTCGAATCTAAAATCTCATCTTTGGAAGAGTCGAAAGATCTCTCTACTATCTCTGCAGAAGAACTAATTAGTGCTCTTCAAGCACAAGAGCAAAGAGGAGCCTTCAGAAAAGACAATGTTACTGAGAGTGCCGTTTATGCACAAAACAAAAAAGGAAAAGGTAATTATCCTCCTTGCAGACACTGCAAAAAGAAAACACACTTGGAGAATTTTTGTTGGTGGAGACCTGATACGATTTGTGGAAATTGCAAACAAGCAGGTCATGTTACAAAAGTGTGCAAGCTTAAAAACAATCCTCAAGTACAATTTGCAGAAGCAGAAATTGAGGAGCGACTTTTTAAAATTGCAGTAACTAAACCAAAGGAGGAGTATTGAAAATTGATTTAGTTACTGCAGTAAATTTTAATTAATAAGTTGTTTAGACTAAAGATGAGTTTGAATTTTAAATTTTAGATTAGGTTATTTTAGTTGTTGAGAAATTTTAGATTATTTTGAAATTCAAATTATGTTGATTTTTGTTTTATGTTGGCTATTTAAAGCCCCTCAATGCTCAATAAACTCATTGAAAGCTATTGAAAGTTATTCAATCCATTGAGTGTTATTTTAACCCCTTTTCGCTTCCCCATTTTTTTTTTTAAAAAAAAAACACAATGAACTACACCTCAATACCTAGCTCGTAATCAGTTATACAAATCCTCTATACCTATTTCTCTATTCAAGTCCCAACTTAAAAGAGCGAAATCCCCTATTGAATAAAAGCCTTGTGTGCTCATAAATCCCCTACAACCATTTCTCCCTAATCAGGTCACAAATATAGGGAAAAGAAAAGCAACCAATTAACTACGCCTCAATCTAAATCGGCTTTAATCAGTATACAAATTCTCTATATCCATTTCTCTATTCGGGTCCTACCCAAAAGAGCGAAACCCCCTATTAAACCAAAGTAGTAAATCAGGTCTAATCTCGACCAAAATACATTAATTAAATACAGCTCAATACTAATCTGCTTTGATAAGTTAAACAAATTCCCCATATCCATTTTGCTCTATAAATGTCCTAGCCCAGAGGGGATAAAACAAAGATAATTAGGGTTAAAAAAAGCAGTCTGGTGCACTAAGCTCCTACCATGAGAGCATCCGGGTCGACCACAGGGATCTATCGTACATAATCTTACCCTACATTACTACATAAGGCTATTTTCACAGCCTGAAGGACCGGGCACAAGGGTCTATACACCAATCTGTTTTCACAGCTTCTATTTTTTTTATAACTGTGGTGTTCGTGCCAACTCTCGCGCAACACAACTAAATCCACGGGATATACCCCCCCCCCCCCCCAAAAAAAAAAAGTGAATTATAAGAAAATAAGCAAAGAAAAGGCAATAAACAAGTACTTACGAGTGGACACAGACGATTGAACCAAGAAAGAACGTAACGCTAATCCAATTTTTGGACACTTTGTGATGGATCTTACTAGGAAGTAAGATCCTTCCATAAACCACTCATTACTTTCTATTGAAATGGTGATAAAGCATACTACAACAGCCTTCAACTTCACTATTTGCTTCCCCATTTTCAATTATACAAATCAATACTAAATCAGTTATACAAATTCTCTCTATCCATAGCTAGAGGTATAAGAGTTCCAATCCACAGGCAAATATAGAAACCGGGCACTATCTCCATATAGTAGCTTCTAACTCAGAAACTACCTACATATCTATACAACTTAAGTTTGTATACTATCAGTGAGACAATATTCTACCCTATCAGGTACCTGTTATTGCAAGCTACCTAATTAAGCTGCCAGTGCACAAAAATTAAACTCATATCTATATCCATTTCTATCTATACGGGCCAGGTGCACTAAGCTCACATCGGACCACAAGGATCTATTATATGCCGTCAGAAAAAATTAGTCAAGCTTACCTGATAATGTAGAAAATTTTGTAAAACTTAAACTTGTATCTATATCCATTTCTATCTATACAAACCCGGTGCATTAAGCTCACACCGGACCACAAGGATTTATTATACACAGTCGAAAAAAATTAGGTAACCTAAAATAACAGGTCAAATTTACCTGATAGTGTAGAATACTTTGTACATTGACAAAGCACAAAACTTAAACTCATATCTATATCCATTTCTATCTATACGGGCCCCGAAGCACTAAGCTCACATTGGACCACAAGGATCCATTATACGCAGTACGAAAAAATTAGGCTAACCTGTAATAGCAAGTCAAGTTTACCTTAGAATATTTTGTACACTGACAGTGCACAAAGCTTAAACTCAAATCTATATCCATTTCTATCTATACGAGCCCTGGTGCACTAAGCTCACACCGAACCATAAGGATCTATTATACGCAGTCGAAAGAAATTAGGTAACCTGGAATAGCAAATCAAGTTTAACAGATAGTGTAGGATATTTTTTACACTGAAAGTGCACAAAACTTAAACTCATATCTATATTCATTTCTATCTATACAGGCCCGATGCACTAAGCTCACAGTATACACAGGTTTAGGGAAGGACCAAACCACAAGGATCTATTATACGCAGTCTTACCCTACATTTATGTACCCAAAAAAAGTGAATTATAAGAAAATAAGCAAAGAGAAAAAGCAATAAACAAGTACTTACCTAAATTTTTTCTTTTTTAATTTTATATAAAAAATTGGGTTTATTGCATATCAAGTTTCAAATTTCAAGTTTACCTGATAGTGTAGAATATTTTGTACACAGATGGTGCACAAGATTCAAAACTCATATCTATATCCATTTCTATCTATACAAGCTCGGTGCACTAAGCTCATGGTATACGCGAGCCCGACCACAAGGATCTATTATATGCAGTCTTACCCAACATTTTTGTAAGAAAACAAGGAAAGAAAAAAACGCAATAAAGCATTTGTGATGGATCTAACCAGGTAAATCCTTCCATAAACCACTCATTACATTCTGTTGAAATGGTGATAGAGCATACTACAACAGCCTTCAACTTCACTATTTGCTTCCACATTTTCAATTACACAAATTAACACTGAGTCGGTTATACAAATTCTCTATATCCAAAGTTAGAGATATAAAAGCTTCAATCCTAGGAAGGATATAGAAACCGAGCACTATCTATATATAGTAACTTCTAACTCATGAACTACCTAAATATATATAAAATTTAAGTTTTTTGCACAGTCATTGTACAAGATATTCTACACTATCAGGTAACTTGACCTGTTATTGCAGCTTACCTAATTTTTCTTTTTTACAATTTTTATGTAAGAAATTGGGTAAACTGCAATAGCAGATCAAGTTGCAGTTTACTATAGAATATTATGTACACTGACACTACACAAAACTTAAAATCATATCTATATCCATATCCATTTCTATCAATACGGTCCCGGTGCACTAAGCTCACATCGGACCACAAGGATCTATTATACGCAGTCAGAAAAAATAAAGTACACCGACAGACAACAAGACTTAAAATCATATCTATATCCATTTCTATCTATACGGGCCCGTGCACCAAGCTCACAGTATACGCGGGCCCAACCACAAAGATCTATTATAGGCTCACATCTATATCCATTTCTATCTATAAAGGCCCGGTGCACTAAGCACACAGTATACACGGCCCACGGGCCAAACCATAAGAATCTATTATAAGCAGTTTTACTATACATTTCTGTATTAAAAAAAGTGAATTATAAGAAAATAAGCAAAACGAAAAAGCAATAAACAAGCACTTACGTGTGAACACCGACAAGTGGACCAAGCAAAAGAGTAGCGCTAATCCAATTTTCGGAGACTTTGTGATGGATCTTACCAGGTAGATCTTTCCATAAACCACTCATTACTTTCTGTTGAAATGGCGATAATGCGTATACTACTGCCTTCAATTTCACTGGTTGCTTACCCATTTTTGCGAATGGTGATTTTGCTCGTTGGAGAATTCTAGGGTTTGTGTGATTTTTGAGATTGGGGAACAAAGGGGAAAATGGCTGTTGGCATTTGGTACTTGGTGAAAAATTGTTTGGGCCTTATGGGCTTATGGGCTTGCCTTTTCCTACTTGAATATTGGGCTGATATCCTTGTGAGGAAAAATTGAAAAAATTACATCATATCACAGCTTGACTTACAATGACTATTTAAAATCTCAAACATTTTAAATAAAGACAAACAACATAAATTTCAACATTTTGGAGCTTGATTATAAAAAATCTCAATTTTTTGCATAATTACTAAAATTTTGATTTAGGATCTGTCAAGCTACGTAATTAGCTTCCAATACATCTAACGAAAATACTTTTTTTCTTTGTAAAAATACATAATTAGCTTTTGATTCTTTTTTTTATTATTTTAAATCTATCGATATATATAATATATCGAATGAAAATATATTTTTTCCTTAGTAGAGATTTTGTTGAGCTTGGAGGAGGAGGAAAATGGTTGTTGCTATTTTGGTACTTGGTGAAAAGTTGTTTGGGCTTTTGGGTTTGTGGGCTTGCCTTTTCCATCTTGAATATTGGCTGCTGTCCTTGTGAGGAAAAATTGGAAAAATTTACATCAAGGGTGTGTTTGGTATGATGCAAGATATTTTTTAAAAAATATTTTCCTAATTTTCCTTGTTTGATTGTAGTAAAATATTAGGAAAATACTTTCCAAGATAACTTATTTTCCTCTATTTGAGGACTAAGGGAAGTCATTTTTCGAAAAATGAAAAATGTGACTTATATCTCCACCCCCACTCCTCTTCCCTACCCCAACAATACTCATATTCACAAGACTCAAAAAATTCACATTTCTCAAAAATTTACATTACTCAAAAATATTTTTCACTCTGTTTTGTTTCAATTTTTCATTGCTTGAAATAAAAAATAGTGAAGCCCGAATTTTTTCCTTTTCCAATGTTCGTTGAATGTATTGTTATTTTCATATGCATAGAGGAAGACTTAACTATGTTACTTTTGCTAATTGCATAATTCATTTTGTCATACATGTAACTTATTTCATAAGGTTGAATAAGCTTATCGTTCCGTTATATTTCTATTGCTTGTAATATCTTGAGATTGTTCAGACAAAATGTTAAAAAATGTCTCCGATATTTACTAATTGATAGTTTCTTAAATTTAGTAATTGTAACATTTTAGTATTCGATATTAATACTATTTGCTATGCTTAAATTAGTTCTTACAAATTGCTGAGTTGGTAGAGATACTGCTATACTAATTAACAGTTAGTAGTATTTTCTAAAAAATATTTTTCCACTCACCAATCAAACACTAGAAAATATTTTCTACTCACCAACCTAACACCATAAAATATTTTTCACTCACCAACCAAACGTGAGAAACTAAATAGAAAACCAACTTATTTTCAAGAAAAATATTTTTCAAGAAAAATTTTTCCGTTGAAAATATTTTCCATCATACCAAACACACCCCAAGTCACAACTTAACTTACCATGACTATTTAAAAGGACAACAACAACAGCATACCCAGTGTATTCCCACATAATGGGGTCTGGGGAGGGTAGAGTGTACGTAGACCATACCACTACCTCAGGTGAAGTAGAGAGGTTGTTTTCGATAGACCCCGGGCTTAGAACCGATAACATTATAACAATCACAAAAGATAAGTGCAAAATAAACTAACTCCGCTAGTAACAGGGCAATACTGCCACCACAAGATAAAAATAAGAACTGTCTTACCTAAATCATAGACATCACACAGCACCACGTATAAAAACTATAGACACAAAAGAACGCTCCCTAATTGTTACCGACGCACTCCCACCCCCTAACCCTCTACCCTAATCCGCGTCCTCCACACCTTCCTATCAAGGGTCATGTCCTCCGTAAGCCGTAACTACTCCATATCATGCCTAATCACCTCCCTCCAATATTTCTTCGGTCTACCTCTATCCCGCCTAAACCCATCAATAGCTAGTGTCTCACACCTCCGCACTGGAGCATCCGAGCCCCTCCTCATCATGTGCCCGAACCAACGTAACTCACACCTTCTCCCGAATAATCTCATTCCTCACCCTATTTTTCCTGGTATGTCCACACATGCATCGCAACATTCGCATCTTCGCCACTTTCAACTTATTAGCTCCGGATACATCCAATGAAGATACTTTTTTTCTTTGTAAAGATACATAATTAGCTTTTGATATATTTTTTTTTCGATTTAAGATCTATCAAAATATATATTATATCCAACAAAGATATATTGTTTCCTGATATATTTCCGATTTTAGATTTTGTTGGAAAATGAGGAAAATGGTTGTTGCTTTTTGGTACTTGGTGAAAATTTGTTTGGGCTTTTGGGCTTGCCTTTTCCATCTTGAATATTGGGTTGCTGCCCTTGTGAGGAAAAAATGGAAAAATTACATCATATCAAAACTTGATTTACGATAACTATTTAAAATCTCAATCATTTTAAATAAGGAGAAACAACGTAAATTCCGATAGTTTGGAGCTTAAATATCAAAACTTTTAATATTTTGCATAACTACTAAAAAAATCGATTTTGGATATGTCGAAATGCATAATTAGCTTCCAATACATCCAATGAATATATATAATTAGTTGTAATCCCAGTTTTGGACCTGTCGAAATATATAATTAGCTCCCCGATATATTTAATGAAATAATAATTAGATGAGATTTTTGTAATAACTTTATAAGAGTGCAAATTTGTGTGAATATGTTAAGGTGTGTGTTCGTGTTATTTTTTCTTTATGTTACGTTATGTATGCCATGTTAAATAAAATAACATATAGGGATTGTATCAATATGGTATAGAGATTGTATCAATATGGTTGTAGGGACTATATCAGATATGATGTAAGGATTGTATAAATAAGGTATAGTATGTAAACGGGATGTGCATAGAAACTATATCCCTATTGCATAAATATATTTACATTGCTATTGTATTAAATTGTACATCTTCAGATATGTATTGTATTATTTCAATATAATACAATTAAAAGAATATTTTTTTTAAAAAAAATAAAGAGTTGCAAAAAAAAAGTATACAAAAGCAGTAAAAAAGACATATAAGAGCAACGTTATTTTTTTAATAACAAAATGAAGCAGCAAAATATTTTAATGAAAATGGTGCATTAAAAATAGAAAAGAACAAGCAATTTTTAAAAAATGAATCAGGGAAAGATTTTTAAAAAATAAAGTGGATCAACGGATAAAAAGCCTTAAGACTACTTTTAGGGGAAAGGACATAAATGGCCTGTCGGCCCAAACATTTTTCATCCAAATAACCTAAGAATTGAAATTTCATATTTTTAGCCACATGGCTAATGTAAGCCGCTGACACATTTTTTTTTACTTTGTTACCTTTTAATTGGTCAATGCTTATTTTTTCTTTCTAAAAATTACATAAATACACAACTTATGTTTTCAATATTACAAAAAAATTCAACTCCCAAAACATATTACAAAAATCCCAACATATACACAGAATGCTATTTATATGTCGGCTATGTTATGCATATTAATAGGGAGAGAGAATAAAGTAATTAAAAAAGTGGGAGAGGGTGTAATTACTTCCAAAAGGGTTGGTATTTATGTTATTTATAAATTTTCTTTTTATCTTTTTTTTTAATTGGTCAATGCTTTTTTTCTTTTTGTCTTGTTTTGTCACTGATTTATCTTTTTTTCTCTTTATTTTAAAGAATAATTGATTTTTTTTTTTTAAAATTATATCAATAAAAACAATCAATAATTATAAAAATTGAATTATTATCGTATAAAAGACTTTTTTTTTCAAATGCATATTTGATATCAAATACATAAGTACATATTTTATACAAATAATGGTACAACTTATATACATATTATAACAATAATTGTATAGTTTCTATACACATCCTATACAATATTTAGCTATAATAATTATTTAGATACATATTTTATACAATATTTATGCAGTTTATATACATTCTATACGTATACATACACTATACAACAATGATACAAAATTTATACAGATCATATATATAGAAAAATATATTCTATATAATACTTTTTTTATTTTCTTACACATTATATAAAATAATTATATAATTTTTATACAGATTCTATACGATCTTTGACAATATTTATTATTTGAATACGTATTTTATACACAATTCCTATACACATTTTATACATACATATTTTATACAAGAACTACACAGTTTTATACACATTCTATACGTACATATTTTATACAATAACTATACAGTTTCTATATATATTTTTTATCTATATTTTATACATATACATATTTTATATAACTATACAATTCTTATACATATATTATATATAGGTACATTTTTATATAAAAATTATACCATTTTTATATAATTATATTTAATTGTTATTTTTTAACATATTTTTTACAATTTTCATACATATATCTTATATTGTTACATATTCTATTTAATAATTATATATTTTTTATATAATTATATTTAATTATTACTTTTTAAAATAAAAAGATATATGTATGAATATAAGATATATTAGCAGACTATTTAGTAGTTAAAAAATTTATAGCAAAACAAAAGAAGGAAAAGGGACAAAAATAATACCTAAAACTAAAATAATTCTACAAAACTAACACCTAAATTCTAAACCCCGGTAAATAGCCACTCGGGAAAATAATTCCAACCGAATGGTCATTTGGCGTGTAAGGGGAGTGGGCATCATTAGTAATGCTAATTGTAATAGATATTCCTCATATTATTTAAATAAAAAAGCCGTCACACCACAAACTTATAAGAGGAAATGAAAACAATTTACTTAGTTACTACTTAATAAGAGAAAATTATTGCATTGAACTAATTATAACTTTGTCTGCATTAGAAACCAATTAATCAATAGCATTTTTATTCCCTGCTTTACATAATTTGCACATTGGATATTTTTCAATAAAACCAATCATTTGAATGCAATATAAATTGGTCTCTCTGTATTCATTATTCCACATACTTTTAATAAAAATTACATTGCTTCGTTGGTAGTAACTGATGGGAACAATTTCTTGTACGCTATATAATAACGATACAGTTTCTATACATATACATATTCTATATAATAATTATATCATTTTTATACACATTCTATACAATTATTATTTAGATACATATTTTATACGACTCTATATAGTTTCTACATGCATTCTAAAAATGTATCAATCTAGTATAAGAGAGTATCAATTGAGTATATGGACACTGCAAGTGTATCAACGTAGTATAAAAGTATATTAATAGGGTATAAAAGAGTATCAATTGGGTATAAGGATTGCATGTGCTTGCATAGAATTTCATTTCTCTTTTTTTAAAAAGTGTATCAATTCGGTATAAAAGTGTATCAATTGAGTATAGAGACTGCATGTGCCCAATTGGGCCAAATGGCTTAAAAATAGCCGACTGGCTAGAGTTGTCCATCTTTTCAAAGTGTGGCTATTTTTTTGGGAGAAGGACAAAAATAGCCTTTCTCCTAAAACTTATTCCACAAAAATAGCTCCTGTTTTTAATTCCCACTTATTAGCCGTTAAAATAATACCATATTTTAGCCATCTGCTAATCACCGCTAAGAAGCCGCAAAAATAGCATAATATATTTTTTTCCTTTTCAATTGAAACTCACATTTTTCTTCCCCAATTTTATCTCAGGATTCCTTTCCATTAAAATCTCATAAATCCTCTTTCAAATACACCATATTACCTTAAAATACCTTCATAAATTGTATATAAATATACAATATCCTCCGTCAATTAGCTTCAAAAAGTTTTTTGCATTCACAATTAGCGTTGATACGAAATTATGGCTTCAAGTTCGATTTTAGTTCCAATTATGCCATAATACGAAGGAGAGTGGTTAAGTGATGTACAATTTGAAAAGTTTACAATCAATGGAGTAGTTTTGAATTCAGATTGCAGGTACGAATATTTTGTTGATGAACTGTATAAGCAGTTGAATCTATAGCGAAATTCTGATTTAATGACAATAAAATACACTGTAAAGAGTGGATCTATGACTATTTACAATGATATGAGTGTTAGACTTTAGATGGAGATGAAGAAAAAAAATTGGGTATAAATGAATTTCCATTGTGTATAACACTACAAAACATATTTGAAAATGGAGAATCCTCAATTGGAAATTTGATCAAAACATCTCCGACTGCTATTCAAGTTCATCCGATACCTATTTCTGATTATACAATTGAAGATGAAGAAATGGAAGAACAGACCGAATCAATAATTAAGGATCCACTTCATAGAGATGTTGAAGGAGGGCAGCTGTACTGGGATAAAAATACAATATCAAGTGTGATGAAACATTATGCAATCCGTGAGAGATTCTAATTTAAGTTGAAAAGATCATCATCATCAAGGCATAAACTATATACCTACTTTATATGACCTGTGTCAACAATGTGTAAGTTTTATATTTTATTGGAATGTTGGTTTTAAATTTGCATAAATACTGCATATAAATTGCATATGAACTGTGTACAGACTGTGTAATTACTATATAGGACCTGTATATATACTGTATATAAAGTACTGCATATGAAATGTGTAATTTCTGTATAGCACCTGCATATATATATATATTGGATATTAGACTATATAACTACTTTGTATGACTTGTGTCAACAATGAGTAAGTTTTATATTTTATCGGAATGTTGGTATAAATTTGCATAAATACTGCACATAATATTGTAACTACTGTATAGGACCTATATATAAACTGTATATGACCTGTGTACAGAGTACAGACTGTGTAACTACTATATAGGACCTGTATATAACTGCATATAAAGTACCGCATATGAACTGTGTAATTCCTGTATAGCACTTGCATATATATTGGATATGAACAGTGTACTGTATATAAATGTATCTAGGTACTATATTAAGTGTATCAATCAGAGATGCAATTGGACTTTCAGATCTTCAAGTCAATAAAATTCAGAAGTTTTCATGGTGATCAAATTTGTCGATGATCACACTTATCCAATTGCGGACAGAATGCTTTCACAACGGCATGATACTTTTTTAACCATCGCTAAAATAGTGAAGCACAACTTTCTAAATCTAAAGTCAACATACACTCCAGCAGAGATCATGGAAGAAATGAGAAATTTGTACGAAATTAGGATGAACTACAAAAAAGCATATAGAGCCAAAGAAAAAATACTTGAACTGATCAGAGGTTCCTTGCGTGAATTTTATGTCAAATTGCCAGCTTACCTATACATGGTAAACACAATAAATCTTGAATAATTTACAAAACTACACAAAACGGAGGACAATCACTTTTTATATGCTTTTGTCGCGTTGAGCACATCAATTAGGGGCTGGAGATATTGTATGCCTACCATTATTGTTGACGGAACTTTTCTGAAATCTGCACACAAGGGAACAATGTTGTCTGCTAGTGTGCTGGATGCAACAGGTGAGTTTTATGAAATTTTTTTAGACAAAATTATGTATATGCTGGCATGAAATGATAGACACTTTCCCACTTGTTTAATCAGGACACATTCTGCCACTAGCATATGTTGTTGTTGATTCTGAAAATGATGTTTCATGGGAATGGTTTTTCCGCATGTTTAACATTGCTTTTGGTAAAAAAGAAGGCATATGCATAGTATCTGATAGGCATAACAATATATTAAAAGTTGTTCCACTTGTATATCTAAATGTGGTTCACTGTATATGCATCTACCATCTATGGAACAACATCAAGGGTATATTTAAGAAGAATCAAAAGCAATTAAAGGGGATCTTCTTTATGATAGCCTGAACATACATAAAGACAGACTTTGATCGGCTTATAGAAGACATAAACAAAATCGATAATAGGGTGAAGGAGTATCTGTTTGATATAGGCTATGAAAAATGGTCTATAGCTCATGCCTATGTCAACTGGTCGATGTTCATGACTTCCTACATAGTAGAATCCGTAAATTCAGCAAATAGAGATGCAGGAGACTTGCCAATTAAAAAATTCATACAATTTATGATGGATCTGGTCATGAGATAGAATAATGAGCATAGATAGCATTGAGAAGCGACATTTACAGAACTGGGAAATAAATACAATATAATAATGAGGAAAAACTCATTCTATCAAATAAAATGAAGGTATTACTTCTTATTTCTACTTTACATACACTTACATATTGTAATGTGTACACTATATACTGATAGATTTGTACATTGCAGGTGATGGTTTTTACTCACTATTCTTATGTAGTCATTGAGAAAACTGAAAAACGAAACATTATTTGCATGCGTGAAAAAAATATTCCTGCCTATAATTTCAAGTAGATGGCTTACCTTGTCCACATGCTATGACGGTCCTAACTTACATGCATATGGACTTACAAAGCTATTGTGCTCCATATTACACAAGAGAAAACTTCTTGAAAGCATATGAACTTCCAGTTATACCACTTTCTGATGAAACAGCTTGACACATCTCAGCAGAGATATTAGCTAATATAGTACTGCCATCAATCTGAAAATCAAAACCAGGAAGACCAAAAAAGAACAATCGAGGAAAGGGCATTATGGACTACTTTAAGCAATAAATTTCATGTGGGCGCTGTGGAAAAAAAGGACACAATCGAAGAACATGTAGAAAGGCTCCAAAAAAAATCTAATAGGATGCTGCTGCAAGAGCACTTTTATCTTTTTCATTTTTTTTCCTTTAAAAAAGATATTTTTTTCATAGAAATGTAATAGCAATAATATTATTTTACTTCAAATGCATTCTACTCTTATAGAAATCTGTACATTATGGTGTTTCATTTAGCCACATTCTCTGGTGAGGTGTACTAATCAACTCATCTGAGCTGGGAGAGTGTAATTTTTCTGCTACAATGCTTAATAAAATAGCATATCATCTGTGTAAATTATGTATAATACCTATATACAGTTTGAATATATATAAGTACTAGTATTTGTCTTTTGAATTAATTAGCAAATACATAGCACCTCTATATTTTGAATATAACTACTTTTATAAACTATATAAATATTTTATTACAACAATATATAAGTTCTATATCTGGTTGGGATAAATGTATAAAATTGTAGAAATAGTGTGCTTAAACTGTGTAACAACTATATAGGAACTAAATAAATGTTGCATATATACTGAATATTGGTATAAATTTGCATAAATACTTCAGATAATATTGTAACTACTATATAGGACCTGTATATGAACTGCATATGACCTGTGCACAGGTTGTGTAACTACTATATAGGACCTGTATATATACTGCATATTAACTGTATAATTTCTGTATAGTACCTGCATATATATTATATATTAGACTATATAACTACTTTATATGACCTGTGTCAACAATGTGTAAGTTTTATATTTTATTGGAATGTTGATTTTAAACTTGCATAAATACTTCATATGACCTATGTATAGACTATGCAACTACTATATAGGACCTGTATATATACTGCATATAAAGTACTACATATGAACTGTGTAATTTCTGTATAGCACCTGCATATATATTATATATTAAACTATATAACTACTTTATATGACCTGGCCAACAATGTGTAAGTTTTATATTTTGTTGGTATAAATTTGCATAAATATTGCATATAACTTGTGTACAGACTGTGTAACAACTATGTATGACCTGTATATAGACTGCATATAAAGTATTGCATATGAACTGTGTAATTTCTGTATAGCACCTGCATATATATTGAATATTAAACTATGTAGGAACTGAATAAATATTGTATATATACTGAATATCAACTTTGATCAACATAAACTAACATTTCAGCACCAATTGCACAGAATTGTATCAATTACCAAAACGTATAGTATTTGGCATAACATTTCATAATAAGAATCTCTGAGTGTATCAACACAAAACAGAAACAACCCTAAGCATTTCAACACTAAAACATATCTAACATCGATGCTTCAAACACATTTCTAACTAAATTTGCTGCACACCATCCTTTTTCTTCAACAATCGACCAGCAGATTCATCTTAACTAACTGCACATTGGCTTTGTTTCTTCTTTCCATAATCCCACAACAACACACCATATCGAGTACAAATAACATCAATATCATCTAGATGATTAGAAATTTCAAGACCATCAAGCAAATACTCAGGAAAGGCAACAACAAATACACCACAGTCTCTGTAAACATAATACATCATCAGTATAATTAACAAAAAAATATGTAAAAATAAGCAATTAAAGGTGCATTCTATATATTACCTGTTAGCTTGCGTTGGCAATCCATCAACAATACGAATGTCAAAAGAATTAGCCACTGGAAGTTCATCGCTCTTACTTTCCCAAAATCCAATACAAGAAAGAAAGTGTGGAATTAATTCTAAATACGCTGCAACTGATTTCCGAACTGACTTGCACCATGCATTGAATCATACACATATATGCCTTGGTCTTTAAAAGACAGCCTCACCAAAATCCAGTGAAACTCCTCAGCAAGATTAATTGGGAAAAGAACATTGTCAATGCTATCCCACGAGACGTTGCATCTCATAAAAAACCCAAGCATGTACTTAACGATTTGATGTTCTTGAGTGATAAGTGTTATATCTCTATTGTTCTCTACAAAACGCCTGTACAAAGTCTAAATCAAGCAGTTAAATCAACAATCGGTGGTTATAAATTTAACTGAATCTCAAACAGGCCCATTTTTTACTTCTTTCGCAAATAGTAAAAGATAACATCACTATGTTGAAAATACGAATAACAAAACCATGTTAAAATGCTAAAAATAAATACAGAACACTAATTTAAATCATATAAATACAAGCTACTTATATAACATGCATCATATCAACTACTGCATATAAACTGTGTATCTATTGTGTAGGACCTGTATATATATATATTGAATAGCAACTACTGCATTTAAATTGCATACATACTGTGTAAACACTGCACAAGACCTGTATATACATTGCATATTAAGTGCTGCATATAAACTGCACATAAAGTACTGCACAAATAAAGTATAGAACTTATATAACATTCATCATATACAAAATTTCAGTATTCCAATTAGATTATCACTATCAAGTACAGAAATAAAAGATATATAACCTACTTAACTAACAAATTCATTACTTACTGAATCGGTTAATGGTACTCCTGGATATGCCAATGTGAAGAACCACTCTTTCATTTTAACAATGTCAACTCCATAGTCAAAATGTTTTCTGAGAGCATTGACATAATCGAATAAATAGGCCTGGAAAAAAATATTACAAAAATTATAATATATGATAAAATAAAGTAAAACATAAAGAAATTACAAATAGAAACTTAAATCTGTTTAACGCGCAACGATCTTGCAACAAACCTGTTAAACTTTAACGTCATTTTCATATCATCAATTCGCTCTGTAATACTCTTCACAAAAGGATGCTTTATAGAAAAGACATGTTTTCTTAACTGAGCGTTCTCTACACACGTAGATGATTGGCCTTCAACTTTGCCACAACTAGAATCAAATTTTGACAAAAATGGAGATTCACATACTGCCGCTGGCTTATGTAATTGGTGAGGAATAGCAGGTGTTTCATCCAACATAACAGGCGCAACCACCATATTTTTCTCAATTCCTTTAACATTATCACTTGTAATTGCATCAACTTTTCTAACATTATCACATACTAAATCAGTCGCATCAGTTGTTGCAACACTCTTATCGGATTGAGTGAACTTAGAAATTTCAACATCTGGAATTTCTGACCAATCAAGCTCATTCTGGCTAATCACTACCACATCACCTTCTTTTTGTGTCTTTTGATCACGAAAAGGTTGAGTAAATTTAGACACTTCAGAATCAGTAAAATTAGACCAATCACTATCAACCTAACTATTTCTACCCTCCCTTATATCCTTATTTTTACCTGAGCTTTGTGTGAACTTTAAAAAATCAAAATCTAAAAAACAATTCCAAGCACCATCCTTTAAATTTTCAGCCGCAGAATCAACATCGACATGACCACTACACAATCACCTGCAAAATTAACTTTCTCTCCAACGACATCCACCAAATGCCCAATTACGTCACCACCTACACAATCTGTTTCTTTCCCTACATCATCCATCAAATTATCACTTATATGATCCACTTCCGGTACATTATTTTGTTATCCCATATTAGGTGGATCATTAACTTGATCATCACCTGTACTACCAACATTAGGTGTCTCGTCGTCTTTTTCATTTGAGTTGTCACCATTGTTATCATCAATTGATAGACCAACCTTTAAAAAAACTTTATAAAATAAGTACAATAGTGTATATAAGATTTGTTAAAAAAATAGGAGAAATTCAGGAAAAGAATACCTTTGGGTCATTCTTTATATCTAGAGCTCAAAAAATCAATTCAAATGAGGATTTCATAAACTTCTCCATCAAGGAAACCTTTTCCGTTAACTAAACATAAAAGGAAAAAATCAACACATCAATTAACAAAAATATACAAATATTAATTAAAACCTTCGACATACCATTTTAACATCACTTCGCAAAAGTATCAATTTATTATCTGAGCTCGACTGACTACATTCTTGTTTACCGGTGCTAGGCAAATCAACAGAGTGCACAACCGCATCCACAGGTTTGAAATCAGGTAATTGAAGGATAATTTTTTCAAGAACTGTCGGCGTAATGTTACGCAACACAACCTGCACATAAAAAACAGCACTCGACATTTAAGAAGCACATTACAATTTAACAAAGCATATATAAATTATAATTTAAAACAACGATATACTTGCTCTTGCCTAATATCAAAAAATACAAACTTGACCTCTTTGTATGTTGGTCTATACTTTACAAACTAATTCAGTATACGTGGCACAGCATCGTCCACTCGGTCAGCAAGATGGCCATCGGCATAAGGATAACACTCATAAAACCAACACTAAAATGCAAGAGGAAAACCAGCACAACGATACATAATTTTTTGCTGATAAACCTTAGACTTCATTGACTCCAACATCAGACGAAAACATAATTTTCCCCAAAAAAATGTTTCATAGTTTCCAGATTCAACCAATAAGAAATCATGCTTAGTTATAACATAACTATACGTGACAGAAAAAAATAAAAGAATAAATGAAGAACAAAACAGAAATTTGTAAAGTATCTTCATCTCATCGCCACTTTTTTTTCATGAAATACTCTTCTAAATCAAGTTTTGTGACCTTGGACTTTCCTGAAAAATACACCTCCATCAGTTTACTTTCTTCACTAACAACAAACTCATTATTGTAATTTCTGGTACATTTTAAGCCGCTAATTATAGCAAACTCTTGTAAGCCGAAACATAACCTAATGTTATTCACTTTAATTCATATTTCATCATCTCTCTCACAAACAAGTTCCCTGAGTAACATTCCATGGATAAGTTGATTTTGGGGAAAAATATTTGGTAAAGATAAGAAATACCCAAAGCAACTATTCTTAAACAAATCAAGTTGCTTCTTGTCCAACTTAGATTTCAAACCAGTCATAATAGCACAGTTTGTGTGCACACTGAGCTGATACTTGTAATGATCAGATGGACCAAGAAACAAATCCCAAACCTACAATACATAAGTGTGCTTTTAGGTATAAATATTTCAAAAAGCTATATATATTACTCATACAGTGTTGCTAATTGTACACCGTTACAATATAAATAGTCAAACTATACACAGTTCTTATACAATCCTGATACACAAATAGTTGTACAGTCAATATACACTAAGTACACGGATACAGTATAAATATTTAAACTATACACAATTCTTATGCAATCCTGATACACATATAGTTATACAGTAAATGTACACTAATTTTACTAATACAGTAATCATTACAACAGTGTTGCTAATTTTACACAGTTACAATATAAATATTCAAACTATACACAGTTCTTATACAATTCTGATACACAAATTGTTGTACTGTCAATGTACATTAATTATACGCATACGGTATAAATATTCAAACTATACACAGTTCTTATACAATCCTGATGCACAAATAGCTATACAGTCAATGCACACTAATTTTAGTCATACAGTATAAATATTCAAACTATACACAATTCCTATACAATCCTGATTCTCAAATGGTTATGCATTCAATGTACACTAATTTTACCCATATTACAACAGTCTTGTTAATTTTATACTGTCATAATATAAATATTCAAACTATACACAGTTCTTATTCAATTCTGATACACAAATAGTTATACAGTCAATGTACACTAAATTTTACAAAAATCACTAGCCAATATATTTCATATACAACAATGACACATATTTCAAACATACACAAATTCTACACAACAAGTGAACATCTATCAGACATAATTAATACATACAAAAGCACAAATAATGTACCTCAAAATCAGTTAATTTGGATATTTTTCTCTTCCAAGGAACTTTTTTACTTTTCTTTTTGGATGATTGAGCTTCATCTTCTCCGTTATTTGATCGATTCCTTTTTTTAATTTTTTTTGGGGGAACAAGAGTATCTCCTTCATCAGTCACAATTATCTTCTCCTTTCCTTTAGATGACTTACCATCATCTTTATTATTTTTTGAATCATTATTTTTTTTTGTTTTTATTTATGAATGACAACAAGATCCGGATCATCACCCAGACTGTCTTTTAAAGATCAAGGCATATATGTGTATGATTCAATGCATGGTGCAAGGCATGTCGTTCGTGTTCAGAAATCAGTTGCAGCGTATTCATAATTAATTTCACACTTTCTTTCTTGTCTTGGATTTTGGAAAAGTAAGAGCGATGGACTTCCAGTGGCTAATTCTTTTGATATTCGTATTGTTGATGGATTGCCAACGCAAGCTAACACGTAATATATAGAATGCACATTTAATTGCTCATTTTTACATACTTTTTTGTCAATTATACTGATGATGTATTATGTTTACAGGGACCGTGGTGTATTTGTCGTTGCCTTTGCTGAATATTTGCTTGATGGTCTTGAAATTTCTAATCATCTAGATGATATTGATGTTATTCGTACTCGATATGGTGTGTTGTTGTGGGATTATGGAAAGAAGAAACAAAGCCAATGTGTAGTTAGTTAAGATGAATCTACTGATCGATTGTTGAAGAAAAAGAATGGTGCGCAACAAATTTAGTTAGAAATGTGTTTGAAGCATCGATGTTAGATATGTTTTAGTGTTGAAATGCTTAGGGTTGTTTCTGTTTTGTGTTGATACACTCGGAGATTCTTATTATGAAATGTTATGCCAAATACTATATGTGTTGGTAATGGATACAATTCTGTACAATTGATGCTGAAATGTTAGTTTATGTTGATCAAAGTTGATATTCAGTAGATATGCAATATTTATTCAGTTCCTACATAGTTTGATATCCAATATATATGCAGGTGCTATACAGAAATTACATAGTTCATATGCAATACTTTATATGCAGTCTATATACAGGTCGTATATAGTTGTTACATAGTATGTACATAGGTTATTTGCAATATTTATGGAAATTTATACCAACAAAATATAAAACTTACACATTGTTGACCAGGTCATATAAAGTAGTTATATAGTTTAATATATAATAGATATGCAGGTGCTATACAGAAATTACACAGTTCATATGCAATACTTTATATGCAGTATATATACAGGTCCTATATAGTAGTTACATAGTCTATACATAGGTCATATGCAGTATTTATGCAAATTTAAAATCAACATTTCAATAAAATATAAAACTTACACATTGTTGACACAGGTCATATAAAGTAGTTATATAGTTTAATATATAATATATATGCAGGTGCTATACAGAAATTATACAGTTAATATGCAGTATATATACAGGTTCTATATAGTAGTTACACAACCTGTACACAGGTCATATGCAGTTCATATACAGGTCCTATACAGTAGTTACAATATTATATGAAGTATTTATGCAAATTTATACCAATATTCAGTATATATGCAACATTTATTTAGTTCCTATATAGTTGTTACACAGTTTAAGCACACTATTTCTACAATTTTATACATTTATCCCAACCAGATATAGAACTTATATATTGTTGTAATAAAATATTTATATTGTTTATAAAAGTAGTTATATTCAAAATATAGAGGTGCAATGTGTTTGTTAATTAATTCAAAAGAAAAATACTAGTACATTCAAACTGTATATAGGTATTATACATGATTTACATAGATGATATGCTGTTTTATTAAGCATTGTAGCAGAAAAATTACACCCTCCTGCTCAGATGAGTTGATTAGTGCACCTCACTAAAGAATGTGGCTAAATGAAACATCATAATGCACAGATTTCTATAAGAGTAGAATGCATTTGAAGTAAAATAATATTGTTGCTATTACATTGCTATGAAAAGAATAGTCTTTTTTCAAGAAAAAAAATAGAAGAGATAAAACAACTCTTGCAGCAGCATCCTATTAGATTTTTGTTGGAGTATTTCCACATGTTCTTCGATTGTGTCCTATTTTTCCATAGCGCCCACATAAAATTTGTTGCTTAAAGTAGTTCATAATGTTCTTTCCTCGATTGTTCTTTTTTGGTCTTCCTAGTTTTGATTTTTCAGATTGGTGGCAGTTCTATATTAGCTGATATCTCTGCTGGGATGGGCCAAGATTTTTCATCAGGAAGTGGTATGACTGGAAGTTCATATGCTTTCAAGAAGTTTTCTCTTGTGTAATATGGAGCACAATAGCTTTGTAAGTCCATATGCGTGTAAGTTAGGACCGCCATAGTATGTGGACAAGATATGCCATCTTCTTAAAATTGTGGGCAGGAATATTTTTTTCACGCATGCAAACAATGTTTCGTTTTACAGTTTCCTCAATGACTACATAAGAATAGTGAGTAGAACACATCACCTGCAATGTACAAATATACTAGTATATAGTGTACACATACATTACAATATGTAAGTGTTTGTGAAGTAGAAGTAAGAAGTAATACCTTCATTTTATTTGATAGAATGAGTTTTCCCTTATTATTATATTGTATTTATTTTCCAATTCTGTAAATGTTGCTTCTGAATGCTGTCTATGCTCATTATTCCATCTCATGACCACATCCATCATAAATTGTAGAAATTTTTTAATTGGTAGGTCTCTTGCATCTTTATTTGCAGAATTTACAGATTCTGCTATGTTTGAAGTCATGAACATCGACCTATTGACATGGGCATGAGCTATAGACCATTTTTCATAGCCTATATCAAATAGATATTCCTTCACACTATTATCAATTTTGTTTATGTCTTCTATAAGTCGATCAAAATCTACCTTTATGTATGTTCTGGCCATTGTACAGAAGATCCCCTTTAATTGTTTTTTATTCTTCTTAAATCTACCCTTGGTGTTGTTCCATAGATGGTAGATGCATATACAGTGAGCCACATTTGTATATACAAGTGCAATAGCTTTTAATATACTGTCATGCCTATCAGATACTATGTACATACCTTCTCTTTCACCAAAAACAGTGTTAAACATGTTGAAAAACCATTCCCATGAAGTGTCAATTTTAGAATCAACAACAGCATATGCTAGTGGCAAAATATGTCCTGATTAAACAAGTGGAAAAGTGTCTATCAGTGCATGCCAGCATATACATAATTTTGTCTAAAAAAAATTCATAAAACTCACCTGCTGTATCCAGCACACTAGCAGACAACATTGTTTCCTTGTATGCAGATTTCATAAAAGTTCCATCAACAACAATGATAGGCATACAATATCTCCAGCCCCTAATTGATGTGCTCAACACAACAAAAGCATATAAAAGTGATTGTCCTTCATTTTGTATAGTCTTGTGAATGATCCAGGATTTACTGTGTTTATCATGTATAGGTAAGATGGCAATTTAGCATAAGATTCACGCAAGGAACCTCTGACCAGTTCAAGTGCTTTTTCTTTAGCTCTATATGTTTTTTTTGTAGTTCATCCTAATTCCGTACAAGTTTCACATTTCTTCCATGATCTCTGCTGGAGTGTATGTTGACTTTAGATTTAGAAAGTTGTGCTTCACCATTTTAGCGATGGTTAAATAAATAGCATGCCGTTGTGAAAGCATTTTGTCCGCAATTGGACAAGTGTGATCATCGATAAATTTGATCACCATGAAAACTTCTGAATTTTGTTGACTTGAAGATCTAAAAGTCCAATTGCATCTCTAATTGATACACTTAAGATAGTACCTAGATACATTTATATACAATAAATGTATATGCAGTACACTGTTCAAATCCAATATATACGCAGGTGCTACACAGAAATTACACAGTTCATATGCAGTACTTTATATGCAGTATATATACTGGTCCTATATAGTAGTTACACAGTTTGTACACAGGTCGTATGCAGTTTATATACAGGTCTTATACAGTAGTTACAATATTATGTGCAGTATTTATGCAAATTTATACCAACATTTTGATAAAATAAAAAACTTGCGCATTGTTGACACAGGTCATATAAAATAGTTATATAGTCTAATATCCAATATATATATATATGCAGGTGCTATACAGAAATTACATAGTTCATGTGCAGTACTTTATATACAGTATATATACAGGTCCTATATAGTAGTTACACAGTCTGTACACAGGTCATATACAGTTTATATGCAGTATTTATGCAAATTTAAAACCAACATTCCAATAAAATATAAAATTTACACATTTTTAACACAGGTCATATAAAGTAATTATATAATTTATACCTTGATGATGATGATCTTTTCACCTTAAATTGAAATCTCTCACGAATTGCATAATGTTTCATCACACTTGATATTGTGTTTTTATTCCAGTACAACTGCCCTTCTTCAACATATTTATGAAGTGGATCCTTAATTATCGATTCGGTCTGTTCTTCCATTTCTTCATCTTTAATTGTATAATCAAAAATAGGTATCGGATGAACTTGAAAAACAGTCGGAGATGTTTTGATCTAATTTCAAATTGAGGATTCTCCATTTTCAAATGTGTTTTGTAGTGTTATACACAATGGAAATTCATTTATATCCAAAACAACTTTCTTCATCTCCATATAAAGTCTAACACTCATATCATTGTAAATAGTCATAGATCCACTCTTTACAATGTATTTTATTGTCATTAAACCAGAATTTTGCTCTAGATTCAATTGCTTATACAGTTCATCAACAAAATATTCGTACTTGCAATCCAAATTCAAAAGTACTCCATTGATTGTAAACTTTTCAAATTGTACATCACTTAACCACCCTCCTCCGTATTGTAGCATAATTGGAATTAAAATCGAACTTGAAGCCATAATTTCGTATCAACTGAAGCTAGTTGTGAATGAATTTTTTTTTTAAAGCTAATTGACGGAGGATATTGTATATTTATATACAATTTATGAAGGTATTTTAAGGTAATATGGTGTATTTGAATGAGGATTTGTGAAATTTTAACGGAAATGAATCCTGAGGTAAAATTGGGGAAGGAAAGTGTGAGTTTCAATTGAAAAGGAAAGAGATATATTATGGTATTTTTGCGGCTTCTTAGCGGTGATTAGAAGATGGCTAAAATATGGTATTATTTTAATGGCTATTAAGTGGAAATTAAAAAAGGACTATTTTTGTGGAATAAGTTTTAGGAGAAGGGTTATTTTTGTCCTTCTCCAAAAACAAAAAAAATGTAACATTTTAAAAGAAGGACTAAATGGCCCAAAGTGGAAAAAATACTGAAAATGGTCAAAGTGGCCCAACAGGAACAGAAGCAGCCCATGGTCATTATATGACAATAGTTTAGCCGAGTGGCCATTTATTGTCAAGTAACCTAAATATGTGCTATTTCTTTTGAGATAGGCCACCTGGTGTCCTTTTCCCTTTTGGAAATGGAAAAATCAATGGTCAAATAATTGACATTAGAAATTAAATAATAAAATTTTAAAAGAAGAAGAAGAGGAAGAGGAAGAGGAAGAGGAGAAAGGCACTAGCAACCGATCAAAGGCCAAAACGGCTACCTTTTGAAATTGCCAAATCATTGGTCATTTTGATGAAATTAGTTCCGGTCGAGGGCCATTTGCGTCTTTATCCCTTGTCTTTCCCGTCATGAATAATGGGCCGAGGGCCATGTAACGAATATTTAGACATGATTTACGATACATGGTTACAGTTTCAAAAGCTATGTAACGTAGTTTATATTTTGGATTTTATAGCAAAATATATAATATAAACGCGGACCCGTACATCTATTTTGTGTGTCTGATGTAGTATACGTTGATGTAATTTAAACTCATTTGATACAAGTCATATTTGTTAGATAAAAGATTTTGCCTGATATGATAACTGTAGTTATGATTCGTAAATACATAAATTATAGCTACATTACATAATTATGTTCTAAAATTATCTATTATGCATGTAACATGTATATCATGTATATATTATCCAATCCTATCTTATGTATGTAATGCGTATCAATATTACATGCATCATATACACATGATATGATGTGTAAATAAGAGGTAAATGTACACGTGTCATACATATGATATTTGGATGAAAGGTGCATGGCATATTAGTCTAATAAGTTAATACATAAAAATGATCCTAAACTTGACATCAAATTATAACTTTGACCTTAAACTTTGACAGTGTACAAATATGACCTTTAACTATTCAAAACTGCACAAATATGACCTTCAATCCTACGTGGCAAAACGAGTGTTCAACATGCAAAACTGGGCGCGTCTAGCTTAAAATCTAAGGGCATAATACATAAATAAGATCTTAAACTTTGACAATGTACAAATATGACCTTTAACTATTCAAAATTGCACAAATATGACCTTTAAATGACTCTTCACTATTATTTTTTCATTATTTTCGGCTCAAAGATGAAAATGACATCTAATTTCTTTTGTCATTGCAGCAAAAAATCAATATTGAAGATTTATTAATTAGACGGGTTAGCCTCATATGAAAAAATCGAGCGGGTATGTATATAAATTATAAAGCAGAGGACGAATTTAAGTTATATAATATATCTAAATATTATTTATTTAAATATTAAATTAAAGATGAAACTATACTTATAATAAAAAAATTATAGTTTTAATAAAACGTTATTAAATCAATGTTATTAAGGATAGTAGTAGTAGTATATTAAATTAACGTTATCAAATTAACGTAATTAAAATGTTATTAAATTAACGTTATTAAAAC
>NC_061116.1:9068943-9081120 GCF_002878395.1 Capsicum annuum
GGGGTGTTTGATCATAGGATTGTCCTGCAAGCTGGAACTGAACCTACGAATAAAAGATCTTACAGATACCCTTCAATTAAGAAGGAAATTATAGAAGGTATGGTGCAACAGATATTAGAGCAGGGGATTGTACAGCCTAGTTATAGTCCATTTGCATCTCCATTAGTTCTAGTGGGTAAGAAAGATGGTACTTGGATATTATGTGTTGACTATAGGGACCTGAATAAGTTTACTGTGAAGAACAAGTTCCCTATTCCTATTATTGAAGATCTATTGGATGAGTTAGAAGGACCAAAATTATTTTCAAAGATTGACTTAAGATCTAGCTATCATCAACTGAGAATGGCCACAGAAAATGTGACCAAAACTGCTTTTAGAACTCATTTAGGACACTTTGAATACTTGGTTATGCCTTTTGGCTTATCCAATGCACCTGCTACATTTCAAGGGTTGATGAACTTTGTATTTCAGAAATTTCTCAGGAAACATGTGCTAGTTTTCTTTGATGATATCTTAGTTTACAGTAGAACTATTGAGGAACATGTGGTACATCTAAGGTCTGTGTTTGAAGAGATGACCAAGCATCATTTATTTGCCAAGAGGAGCAAGTGTTTCTTTGGATTTCAAAAAATTGAGTACCTTGGCCACTTTATTTCATCAGAGAGAGTGTCAACAGATCCTCAGAAAATTAAAGCAGTGAGGAGGTAGCCTATTCCATCTACTCTTAAGCAATTAAGAGGATTTTTGGGACTGGTTGGTTACTATATAAGGTTCATACAAGGGTTCGGTATGATTAGCAAACCTTTAAATGATTTAACCAAGAAGAACAACTTTCAATGGTCATCCATAGCCCAAAAAGCTTTTGATCACTTGAAGGAGGCATTGACACAGGCTTCTGTTCCTGCTTTTCCTTATGTCAATAAGATATTTTTTGTAGAGACTGGTGCTAGTGGATTTGGAATAGGCATTGTACTTATGCAAAAAGGGCATCCAATTGCTTTTATAAGAAAAGTTTTTCCCCCTAAGCATGCTGCACTATCAATATATGACAGAGAATTATTAGCAATTGTTCAAGCCATCACTAAGTGGTCTTAATACTTATTAGGGCAAAGATTTATAATAAGGACTGATCAGAAGGCTCTGACGTTCCTTATGGAGCAAAAGCTACATACTAATCCGCAACTATTATAGTTGACCAAGCTAATTCTTTTTTACTACCCTATAAAGTACACAAGAGGAGTTAATAATAAAGTGGCCGATGCCTTGTCAAGAATCACTGGATCTGAGTTGCTGGCCTTGTTCATTTCACCTACAAATACTGATCTATTTCAAGCTATTATAGCGAGTTGGGATGCTGATGTTGATCTACAAAAGCTCATTACAGAATTACAGTAGAATCCTACAACTCAAAGGCAGTTCACCTGGAGTCAAGGTCAACTAAGAAGGAAAGGTAGTTTAGTGGTTGGCAGAGATCCAGATTTGAGAAAAGAGATCATATCATTATGGCATGCTAGCCCTCAAGGTGGTCACTTAGGTGTTAAAGCTACATTAAGGAGGCTACTTACACTTTTTTATTGGAAGAACATAAAAGGGGAGGTAAAGAAATTCATTTAAGGTTGTGATGTTTGCCAAAAGAACAAGTCTGATTTAGCTGCATATCCTGGTCTTTTATAACCTTTACCTATTCCTGATGTGGTATGGTCTCAAATTAGTATGGATTTTATTAATGGGTTACCTAAGTCTCATGGTTATGAGGTGATTCTAGTGGTAGTGGATAGACTCAGTAAGTATGGGCATTTTCTTCCACTCAAGCATCCTTATACAGCTCAAACTGTTGCCAAAGCTTTCATGGATAATGTTGTGAAGTTGCATGGATTGCCTGATGCTATCACCAGTGACAGGGATGTTGTTTTCATCAGTTTTTTCTAGAAGGAATTATTCACATTACAAGGTATTAAGTTGCATACATCTTCAGCATATCACCCCTAATCTGATGGTCAAACTGAAGTTTTAGACAGATGTTTAGAGACGTACTTGAGATGCTACTTCGATAAGGATGCATCGAACTGGTTTTCTTGTCTTCCTATGGCTGAGTATTGGTATAATACCTCTCATTATTCAGCTATTCAGACAACACTATATGAGTCTTTGTATGGCAGACCTCCACCACTATATTTGCCTTACCTTCCTGGTGAATCAGCTTCAGCTGAAGTTGATAACACCCTGCTGAATAGAGAGCTCAAAATTCAGTTGCTTAAGCACCACCTTATCAGAGCTTAGATAAAAATGAAACAACTGGCTGATGCTCATAGAACTAATAGGAATTTTGAGGTGGGAGACTGGGTTTACTTCAAGGTTCATCCCTACAAGCTGGTTACTATCACTAATCATGCCTCACACAAGCTAGCTGCTAAGTTTTATGGACCTTTTCAGATCATTAAAAGAGTTGGTTCGGTTGCCTACACTCTCTTGCTACCTGATTCTGTCAAGATACATCTTACTGTCCATATTTCTTTGTTAAAGAAATATTATAAGTTGCCTCCACAGATCTCCTATCCTCCTACAGTTGACTTGGCAAATCCTTATTATCCTGAACCTGAGCTAGTCTTATAAAGAAGGATGGTAAAGAAAGGGAATAAGGCTGTTGCACAGGTGTTGATCACGTGGACTGGTCTATCTGCTGATGTTGCTACTTGGGAATTTGCCAGTGTACTGAAGACTAGGTTTCCTTTGTTTGATCCTTGAGGTCAAGGATCTTTTGTATGGGGGGAGTACTGATACACAATATTCACAAGTAGGAAATTGTAATGTGTCTAGCAATTAGATAACAGTGTGGTTGCTACAGTGTAGTTAGTTAGACAGTTAGTTAAGTAGTTATAACTAACTCTAGTAGCTGAGCTGATTGGGTAGTGAATTCATGAGCTCTATACAAACATGTAATCACATTCATTTCATTCATCGTAATATAGAAATTACTTTCTTCCCTCTAAATTTGTTTCTCTGTTCTTCTTCTTTTTAACTGTTTCTCTTGAGTTAGTTACTCCTAAGACAGTATTTTCGATCCTCAAGTTCATTGAACTCCTGCTATCGAGTAGAATCTAGTATAAAAAATCCTAACAATCACCTCCTTCCAATATTTCTTTGAGCTACCTCTACCCCGCCTAAGACCATACATAACCAACCTCTCACTTCTTCGTATAGGAGCATCCATGCACTTCCTCATCACATGCCTGAACCATCGGATCCTCACTTCCCGCACACATTAAAAAAAGGCAAAAAGTGGAAAAATAGAAAAGGAAAGCAAAGATCAAAAGAATACAAAATATATAGTAGGATACTTAAACTAGAAAAAAACACATTTCCCAATTCCTTCAGCAGACAGACAGTCTTCTTCTCCACTTTAAGATTTTTCTTTTCCCTTTTCCTATATACCTTTTCTCCATTTCACCAAAGTTGTGACACAATTATCTATTATTTTCATATGATTATTAGTGTATTTTAATTTTTCGTACCGCGTATTTTGCCTTATTTTGATAAGAAAATAGTCGCGCAAAAACCTTTTTAGTATTCACAGAGTAGCAACCTTATTTATACAGAGTTTGTTCCAACCCCTAAGTCTATTCTACATACAAAATATATTTTATTATAGAATACAAAATATTATAAAAATATTGTCTACCAAATATAGAAAATAAAGTTTCCATCTTTTCTTATATGCATCGTGTCCAATACGCCCCATCAAGTTAGAGCATGCAGTCGACAAATGCCCAACTTGCAAAGAAGAAAAGAAAATTGTGGGTAACCCAAAGCTTTAGTGAATATGTCAGCGAGTTGAAAACGTGTACCCACATAAGCTGTAGCAATATTTTTCTCAATAAGCTGCTCAGAACATAGTGACAATCAATTTCAATATGCTTGGTACGTTCGTGGAAAACTGGATTGGCCGCAATGTGCAGAGCAGCTTGGTGGTCACAATACAACCGCATAGGTTGCTGATGAAACACCCCCAATGACGCTAAGAAGGAATTGAGCCAAACGAGCTCAGATGTGGTGGTTGCCATAGACCTATACTCAGCCTCTGCAAAGGAACGTGATACAATAGGTTATTTTTTTATTTTCCAAGAGATCGGCGAGTTGCCTAAAAGAATAAAATAGCCGATTAAAGACCGGCGTGTCAAAGGGCAACTAGCCCAATCAAAGTCACAAAATGCATATAACTGCAGATTACTATCTGCTGAGAAGAAAAAAATTTTAACCGGGGCTACATTTTAAATATTTCAAGACTCGTAAGGAAGCATCATAGTGTTCAACTCTTGGATCCTGAAGAAACTGAGATAAGATATGAACAGAATAACAAATTTATGGTCTGGTAATTGTGAGGTAAATAAGGCGTCCCACTAAGCGACAATAACTGCTGGAATCAACACATAACTCGCCCGTAGCAAAGCCAAGTCGATGGTTTTGAACCATCGGAGTAGAGAAGGGTTTAGCTCCCAAAAATCCTGCTTCAGATAAAATATCTAGAGTGTATTTTCGTTGACACAGAAAAAGGCCCTTCTTACTACGAGCAAACTCGACTCCTAAAAAATATTTCAAGGGCCCGAGATCTTTAAGGCTAAAACAATCTGCCAAATATTTCTTGAATATAGAGCAAGCTTCTGAATTATTTCCAGCAACCAGCAAGTCATCAACATACACTAGAACTCCAAGAAAAATTTCATCCTTTTTGAGGGTGAACAAGGTGTGATCTACGTGGGACTGAACAAATCCATACTTATGGAGAGCTGCTGTTAATTTAGCGAACCAGTTACGCGGACACTGTCGCACTCCATAAAGAGATTTGCGCAACTTGCAAACCACATTCAACTGAGATGAGACATAACCTGGAGGAAGTTACATGTAGACGTCTTCATGTAAATCGCCATGTAAAAAAGCATTGTTGATATCAATCTGGTGAATCTCCCATTTTTTAGAGACAGCAACAGCGAGAAAAGTGCGAACAGAAACCATTTTAGTTACTGGAGCAAAAGTCTCTGTGAAATCGATGCCCTCTTCTTGTTCTTTACCCTGAATTACCAATCGAGCCTTGTATCGCTCTACTGTGCCATTAGAATTATACTTAATTTTATAGACCCACTTACTTTGAATAACCTTTTTGCATAGCATCCTGCCAATAAGGACCTTTCATTGCTTCTCGAAAAGAGCGAGGCTCATCCCCCGAAGTAATAGAAGCAAGAAAAGTCCTGTGGGCATTAGAAAAATTATCACAAGTGACAAAGTTAGCAAGAGGATAAGGAGTACCTGAGGAGATCGTTTGGTGAGATTGAGGCGAGATAGGGTGTGTTCTTTTACCAGAGGTGCAAATATAATCCTGCAAGTGAGAAGGAGGTCGTTTTTCCCTATTACCACGACCTAAAGCTTCAGTTTCCAATGAAGGAATCCCTGCAGATTGAGACTCACTCCCCATGTCCACAACATTATCATGAGAGCTTCTATTTATGGTGTCCATAATAATGTCCTGGTGTACATTCAAATTGTTATTGTCACGCGAAGGGGATTTCTGTTGGATGAGAAGGGATGTATTATAAAAGGCCAGGGGTTCATCCTCTATTGAGGCCTTAGATGTATCAACAGGGAATATCTCAGTGCTAAATGGAAAAATATGTTCATGAAAAATGACATCCCGAGATACAAACATTTCTTTAGTCTCCAAATCATAAACACGCCATCCCTTTTGTCCATATGGGGATACCCAAGAAAAACACATTTTCGACTCCTTGAAGCAAATTTATCCTTGATCCTAGGTTTGGAATGAGCATAACAAAGACAACCAAAAACTCGGATGAAAGAAAGCACAGGCAATTTATTAAACAAAAGTCCATATGGCGACTTTCCATGTAGTAGAGTAGTTGGGGGTACGATTAATTAAAAAAACGGCAGTGAAAACACATTCTCCCCAAAATTCAATAGGAAGTTGTCCTTGAAATCGCAATGCTCTAGCTACTTCAAGAATGTGTCTGTGTTTTCTTTCAACTCGTCCATTTTGTTGAGGAGTTCTGACACAACTTGTCAGTAAAGTTATTCCATGTGTTTTATAGAACTCCGGCATTCCCCCTCTTGTAATTCAAAGCCGTTATCACTACGGACTGTTTTGATTGTTTTAGCAAATTGTGTTTGAACCATAGCACAGAACTCACGCAATAATTTTTCGACCTCTTTTTTGTCCAACATTAAATAGACCCAAACAGCTCTACTAAAGTCATCGACGATGGTTAAGAAGTAATATGCACCAATAAAAGAACAACGACGACAGGGACCCCAAATATCAACATGAATTAAATCAAAAATAGCAAGAGCTTTATTATCACTCAATGAAGAAGACGTTCTAGTTTGCTTACCTTGAAAGCAAACGTCACAAACACTACCATCGATCCTTTTAGAGGGTATATTAATTAATCTTAACAACATATATATATAGATATATATAGATATATATAGAGATAGAGATTTATATATATAACATAAATAGGGATTAAACAATAACTTAGTGTATCCTTATTGGATTATCGGTTTAACCGATAACCCAATAAGCTAAAACCGAACTGTTTACCCAATAAATTTTTTTATAAAACCAATAAAAAATCATTAATCCAATAATATTTTTATCGGTTCGATTTTTACACACTCTAGCGAATGGGGAGCAATTTTACATTAAAATAATTAAAAAAAATAAAAAAGAGCCTTTTTTTCTCTCCATCTTTTAAAATTTTAAAAATATTTTTTAAAATAATAAATTAAAAAAAAAAAAAAACCTTTCCAACCCCCCCCCCCTCGTTCAGCCACCCCCACCCCACTCCAGCCCCCGTCCAGCACCCCCCGCCCAGTCATCGAACTTGTACTACCATTTTCATCCAATACCAAACGCGCATTAATCCTTCTATTACTTCTTCCCGACGCCCTTTATTTTATTTTTTTCACAAACTTTCTAAGAAACCAACAATTCACATATATAAAGAACGAAAGAAAATTAGTATTATTTTCATTGTAAAGGGCAGTGTCAAAAACCAACAAGAAGAAACAGCAATGTTACATAGCACTGCCATCACAGATAATAAATTCAATTTCTTCTTCAGGGCTTCAGTCTTTGATACTGTCTCCTTAGAAAAAAAAATCCTTTTTTTACTGTAAATGCTTAAACTTTTACTTAATAATTCAAGATTGTGGGTTTTGTTTCTTTTTGTTTTTGATTTTGTTGGTATGTTAAACATGTGATTTAATTTTGATACTTTAGTTCCTTTTGCACAAAACTCATGTGGGATTTTTAAAGAAAAGGGTTTGCAACATAATTTAATTCATGAAAGATAAATTTCGATCACAAATAAAAATATGAAAAAACAATAATTTTATTGATAAATAAAGTGGTTACAAATCTATTCCTCTGTTGTTTCTTCTCTCGATTTTCTCCATAATTCGAAATTTTCTCCGTAATTCGAGTGCCGTTAGTGGCATATTTTTCGAATGTAGGATGGTCTCTGTACGAATATCCCATGATTTTGTGGGATATTGGAGGCCTGATCTTTTACGAATACCTATTAGTTTATGGGATATTCAAGATGGTTGATCTTTTCACGAATACCCATGAGTTTATAGTATATTCAAAATGCCTGTTTCAGGGTGTACCCTCTAAATAAGCGGGATTTAGGGTAAAGCAGTCTCCTAAAACTCTAGCAGAATTTGAATTTCTTTAAAGAGTCCCACAAATTTTAAATGTGTACAAATGTCCCCTACTTCAAGGCTTGTAGAAGTGTAGATTTGATGACGAGTCTTGAAGTACCAATTGAACTTCCATCTTTATGCGGCGGCTACAAATTTGCAAATCTGATTTATGATTTATGAGAGAAGAAATGAAGGGCAGATTTTGGTCCCACTGAACGTGCCAATTTGTTTGCAACATAATTTAATTCATAGAAAATAAACTTCAACCATAAATAAAAATACGAAGAAACAACAATTTTATTGATTTTAGATGTCTACACAGGGTTATTTGAAAATGACCAGCAAAATTCTCAGCTGAGTGCTGGAGCTGTGAATGTTGGGAAAGTGGAAAATGGGGATGAAAGAGTTTTGGAAACAGCCTGATGGGTTGGTTTATAGGCCTTGTTTGGATTTCAGTAGAGTACTTCATGGTTGTGGTTTCTGGTGGAATGAATCAGCAGAGAAATCAGATTGTTGATGCTGTAGTGATTGCAAGAATTCTTGGTGCTGCTCTTCTTGTTCCCATTTTACTAGTTAATGTTATTTGGGGTTGATAGTGAATATTGAAAAATAAGTGAATTTATGAATAAACTTGAAAAATCTTAAATTTTTTGTAAATTTGTTAAAGGTAATCAAATTTAAAAATTGAAAATTTATTATGTTTGCATATATGAATTTATAGTTAAAAAAATAAATTAGTTGGAGAAGAATTTTAATTATTTTGAATGAATTTGATATCTAATTTGTGAGCAAAAATAAAAATATGATTATTTAAATTTTTCTACAATTTATTAAAAAAATTATTTAATTAAATTTATTTTTAATATTTATTTTTATGTAGAATTTTAAAATGACATGAAATTTAATGTAATACTTGAAAATAACGTGAAAGCTGACATGACAGAGTAGCCGCTAACATGACAGCTGACGTGAGCGAGTGTGTTACACTCACAAAAAAAGTATTTAAAATGTTACTTTTTAGTAGGTTCAAAGCAGATGACCAACATATAAGTAAGAGTAACCATAATACAAAACGAACATAGTACAAAAATCCATCGTCATTTTGACTAAAAAGGATGAATGAAACTCCACACCCAATGGAGATCTACAGAACCACCCACCCCCACACCCCGATTTTTCTGTTTCGACTTTTATTATGAAGTTTCTGGCTTAAAATGTAGACCTAGTAGTAAGGGTAGTAGGTTATAGAATTACATCAGATATGTTGTCAGACAATTATAGAGCCTCTGCTTGCAAAACCAAGGTGTCCAATTCAGGCAAATTCAAGTCACAACTAGCAAAACTGGCAGTAAAATTGTAAACTAAGAATTGCTAATAACAATTAAATCCAGGCATCATTTTGAATTTGTGGTGGTGCATAAGATATAAAAGCGGCGTACAAAAACACTCTCTCCAATGAAACTTAATAGAACAAAGCCGAAAAAGACAGGGAGAAGACTAGTCAGGGCATTCCGAAAGCACCACTTAAGCAGCAGCACCAGATGCCTTGCCTTTCTTCTTTTGAAGTTTCTTCATATAGAATTCCAACTCTTTCCCTTCCAAAATGTACCTATCAGTGTCAGTTTAAGCCAAATCAGCGGGTGGAACCAAGTGCGAAAAATGGTATTTGGGGTGGGGAGAGTGATTACCGAGCGTCTGAGCATAAGCTTACCCGTCAGCTCGGCCACATTGACCAGGGCGGGATGAGATGCAGGCATATAGCCTACCAGAGCCAAACTGTTCTTCGAGATGAATATCAAGTTTACGATCCTTCTGGCGTTTCTCAAGTTTCCGGACTACATGGTTGCTCTTCTTAGCTTCCTCAGCTGGAGCAGCAGCTTCTCCATCCTTCAATGTTGCCACACAAAAAACATCAGTAAATATACAACAATGACAACATACCTTGTTGAATCCCACAAGTGGAGTCTAGGGAGGGTGGTGTGTACGCTGCACTACCTCTACCTTGCGAAGGTAGAGCGGCTGTTTAAGAGTATCAGTATAGATGCGAGAAAATATTCCATACAATGCTCACACATCACTTAAACAAACAGAATTACAAATCATTGAACGAGTCACTAGCAATCCATATAGAAAAAGAAAGATAATTATGACAGGAGGAAAAATAAATTTAGGATGACATATAGTAAGCAATATAAGATCCTCTGTATAATTAAGTAGGGCGGTTTGACTATCCAGAAGTACCTCAGTAGTTTCCTTCTTAGCAGTCCCCTTCTTTTTCCTACCAATGTCGACACCGTAGTGCTGTAAGTACCACTGTTTAAATGGTGCTGCATCAACTTGGACGATTGCACTCTTGACAAGAGTTTGTGTGCGGACAAGCTCATTGTTCGAGGCATTGTAGACCACATCAAGGATACGAGTTTTGCGGGTGACTGCTTCACTACCCCATGAATAGTTTCCTGTATCCAATCTCAGTGCCCTCCACTTCACATTGCCACCACGCACACGAATTCGCCTGACTGTCTTGTTACTTGAAATCTTGGTATTAGCTGGCTGGCGTCCAAGCTCGTACCTTTAGAGAATATTATGAAGATAAGAAAATTGACACACAATATGTGCAGCCCGAAATCTTGGTGCATGCACGGGTTTTCCATAACATCATCTTATATAGAGTTATCTTTCAACACATTTTACATCCAAAAACATTCAATTTATCTCAAACTAAAAATGAAAACAGAGTAAACTACTATTACCGCTCTGCTTGATACTAACTACAATTATTATACAGCATAGTCAGAAAAATCTTCACAATATAGCCTAGTTGCCCAGAGATATTCTTTAGTCAGGAAAAAGAAGCATAAAATCTGTTTTCATTTTTACAGAAAAAGGACAATTAATCAACCCCAAGAATCACATTTGATGTAATGTCAACAATTCAATAGGTGAACATCTATGAACAACAACAACAACAAAAAAAAAAAAATGTGATTAGTGATAATATAACCCCCTAAATCCTAATAAAAACACACTGAACAGCCCCAATCAAATGAACTCACACTGAAATGCAGTGTTTTTAAAGCGAGAAGCAAAGCATATGCTTCTTTGAAGTGACGCACATTGTTCATCTTCATAAAAGAATTCTTGAAGGGCATAGGAAACTGGCCTCGGAATTGCAGAGATGAATTTAAAATTTGTAAAATCAATTTATCATTGAAAAATATTAATTTCAGTTTTTATAATACAATAATGTCAAATATAACATTCAACCATGCATGAAAGAACTTCTAGTAATCATATAACAAGATGATTAGTAATATTGTTCCTGCATTTTCTCTTCATTCCTTTCCATATTTTAAAATCAAATTCAAAAGTAATCCACCATTTCTCACTAAGAACAATTTCTCCCTCGTTATATATGAAAATTTTCTGAAGCAATATTGCTTCACAGTTCACGCAGCAAAGAAGGAAGATATTTAGGCATTTAGCCAATTTAAACAACCAATCGGACTCTAAAGAACAGGTACCACATATTTGCAAAATCCAAACTTGCCTGATTCCAAACTCAATGCTAATTTAACACAAGACCCCCGTCGTCCATCATTGAAAATGGTACATCTAAATTGTGTCTGTATTAGTGATGAATCACTATCTCAAATGAATCATTTCTTCACACAGGTAAAGATTATGTAAAAACTTCCTCGAGATCTCACTTATCAGGTTCCATCGTCCTAGCATCTCATTACCATACGACAGGCTAATGCAGTCATATACTCACATCAATCAACCATCCTTCAACCTAACTAGCATCAATCAATCAATCAACTGCGTCCCAACCCTAAAATTAGGTAAGCTCAGCGAGTTGCTGGTGCGCAAACACACACATATATAAGCATTTTAGGTTTGATTGGGATTGTAGTCCCCGATTATAATTCTTGAACTAATTTATCCCACTGGGAGGTGGAATGAAATTTGAATATATGACTGCATTAGCCTGTACATTGTCCTATCATCTCATTACCATATGGCAGGCTAATGCAGTCATATACTCGCATGAATCAACTATGTTTCAACCTAACTAGTATAAATCAATCAACTGCGTCCCAATCCTAAAATTAGGTAAGCTCAGCAAGGTTGCTGGTGCGCAAACACACATGTATATAAGCATTTTAGGGTAGCTTGGGATTATAGTCCTCGATTATAATCCCTGAACTAATTTATACCACCTGGGAAATTTAATGAAATTTGTAGTCCCTCCGTTTTAAAAAGAATGGCCTACTTTCCTTTTTAGCTATGCTGCACAGACTCTTTAAACATGTTGGCAGGTGCGTGTCGGATCCTCCAAAAATATTATATTTTTGAAGGATCCGACAAGGGTAAGACAACAATTTTGGAGAGTCGAGCAACTTAGCTTTTTCGTCCGTTTCAAAAAGAATGACCCCTTTTTTGTTTTGGCAATACTTT
>NC_061116.1:9084120-9099214 GCF_002878395.1 Capsicum annuum
AATCTTGAAACATGGCATTCGACAGATTGAGATAAGTCAACTTTGTTAAGTTCGATATCTCAGCAGGTAACTTTGAGAACATGAAGTTGTTGTAACTCAGGTCGAGATGTTGCATATGGTCAAGAGTGAAGAACAATGGAGATATATTACCTTTGAGGGCAAAATCGGACGTGCTTTGAGAATTTGAAACAACTTCCTTATTGATATTGATCATGACTTCAATCGGATGAGGATTCCGGAGGCTGACAACTACAACATGACCTGAACTCGAGCGTTTGATTCCTTTCCAACTGCAACAATTTTCGCCTTGCCATGAAGATAACCGATTAGATGGATCAGTCAGCAACGATTTGAAGTTCATTAGTGCTGCTCTTTCACCTTCATAGCAACCACCAACGAGCGAAAAACAGTAAAATAGAGTAGCAAATACAAGGAAAACTTTCTTTAACCACTTGACTTCAAGATGATCAACAATATAAAGTTGTTCCAAGTGTTAATGTTTTATAATACAAATTAAATGCTTGCTTCTTGTAATGTCTTCATGAATAAAACAGCATTATCTGATGTAAATTTCTATATTAGTACCAGCAATTTTCAAATTGTTTGAAGAACATGTGACTGAATTTGACAAATTCATCTACCAAATCTCGTGTAAGTTTGAAAAATTAATAGAACTATGTATGAAAATTAATACAACTGTCTCAATTATTTTTTGACTTTGTTACTTCTTCCATACACACTGAGATTTTAACATAAAACATATTTAATGTATATTTTTAAAGTTCAGTTACATCCTTAACCTATCCTAATTAACTAAACTGTACTTTAACACTCTGTATAAACGAACGTAGGCTACTTAGAAGTGTGTCATATGAACAGATTTTACTTACATTTGGCATCCGCGTGGTGTTTAGTAATGAAAAATTCGACTTATATCACAGAATAAGTAAAAAGTCAGATGAGTTTAAACTACTGGAGTTAAATCTGTAATATGGTTACGTAGCCAGCACCCAACGCCTCTAACTTTCATCGAGGACCAGCCAACTGTCTATGTCATGAACATACATATGTTACTTTAAATAAGTGAAACATATGGCTCAATGGCCTAGACATATCTGAAAATTGTATAGTATGGCATATGAGCCTCATACATAGCGTGGAAAATCATACATGTACTTGTACACGAGCAATCACAGACGATTCACAGATATGTGCTGTTGCATTCTGTTATGAACTGAAACAGTCAGATGATTATGATTGAAAAAGTTGTTTTATTGAACTTCAAACTATCAGTATAAATAGAAGAGCAGTACAACTGAAATAGAAAACTGGACCGCTGAAAGACTTCATAATGCCTAGAAAATAGGAACAACTATACTAGGATAATGACTAAAAATAAACTGCTATCCTAAAAATCTGTTGAGGTCTTTTGACCCATTCCTAACAGAGGTCTTTTGACCCATTCCTAACAGCTCCTAAAACACACGTAACATCTCCTCCTGAATCAGGAGCTGCAAATTCCCAGCTTTTCTCTAAGAAATTCGAATCTGCTAACATGAAATGACTTGGTAAAAATGTCCGCTACTTGATTATCTGATTTGCAATAGAGTAAAACCACTTCACCGTTTTTCTGCACTTCCCTCAAAAAATAAAACTTGATATTGAAGTGTTTGGTCCTTCCATGAAATATGGGATCTTTGGATATGGCTATGGCAGCTTGATTATCCACAAAGATCGCAGTGCTTTCTTCTTGCTCCAGCTGTAGATCAATCAAAACTTTCCTGAGCCATCGTGCTTGATTAACAATAGCTGTTGCTGCTATGAATTCTGCTTTAGCTGTTGGCTGTACTATTGTTTCCTGTTTCTTTGAGCACCATAAGAAACACCCTGATCCAAAAGTGAAGCAATAACTGGAAGTACTTTTCATATCACCAGTTGCGCAGCCCCAATCACTATCAGAATATCCACAGAGTTTGAAGTTCTGACTTTTGCTAAATTTGATGTCATAGGCTAGAGTTCCTTTAAGATACCTAACCACTATTTTGGCAGTTATCATGTGCAACTCTCCTGCACAATTTAAAAACCTGGATAAAACACTCACAGGAAACAAAATCTCAGGCCTTGTTGTTGTGAGATACATCAAACACCCAATTAAGCTTCGATATGCTTCTTCATTAACTAGCTCAGCTCCATCATCCTTTTTCAGCTTTTCTTTTTGATTCATCGGAGTACTCACAATCTTGCATTCTTCCATTCTAAATCTTTTTAGAATCTCCTTTATGTATTTCTTTTGACAAATAAAGACTTCATTTCGAGTTTGCTTGATCTCCATTCCCAGAAAATAAGTCATCTCGCCAAGATTAGTCATCTCAAAAACTTTCATCATCTCCTCCTTGTATTCTTCAATCAAAGCTATATTATTTCCTGTCACAAGTAAATCATTGACATACAGAGAAATAATAATAATGTTAGAGCCAACTTTCTTGACATAAAGAGTTGGTTCACTTAAGCTTTTTTCAAAGCCTAAGTCTAGAAAATGATTATCCATTCGGCTATACCAAGCTCTAGGAGCTTGCTTTAGCCCGTATAAAGCTTTCTTTAATAGATAAACCATATCTTCATGTCCTAGTACACTAAACCCTTCTAGCTGCTCAACATAAATTTCTTCCTGTTGTTACACCATTCAAGAAGGCAGACTTCATGTCCATTAGAAAAATCTTCCAACTTTTTTGGGATGTTATAGCCAAAAGCATTCGAATTGTATCCAATCTAACTACTGGGGCAAAAGTAACAGAAAAATGTACTCACCAAAATTGTGCGTAGCCTTTCACCACCAATCTAGCTTTGTGCTTGTTTACCGAGCCGTGAGGATTGAACTTGGTTCAAAAAATCCATTTAACTCCAATCACTTTTCTATCTTGCGGTCTTTCCACTAGCTTCCAAGTTTGGTTCTTTTCTATCATCGCCAACTCTTTCTTCATTACATCTATCCATTTTTGATTAATTTTTGCTTCCTCGTATCCTACGGGTTCAAAAACAGCAACATTGCATCTCTGATAAATATTAGAGAGTGACCTTGTTCCCCTAATAGGTTGATCATCCACCGATCATTTTGAACTTGAGACTCCTCATTCCATTTCCATTGATCATCTTCAAGGAATTGAACATCTCTACTTACCACAATCTTGCCTGATAGAGGTTGAAAGATCCTATAAGCTTTAGAAATTGAACTGTAGCCAATGAAAACCCCTGGTTCAGTCTTCTCATCAAGTTTATCTCTTTTGACCTGCGGAACATAAGAAAAACACATACATCCAAATATTTGAGATTTTTTATAGTAGGTTTAACACCATACCAAGCCTCAAAAAGAGTCTTCTTTTTCACTGCCCTTGTCGGCAGTTTATTCAACAAGAAAATAGTTGTGTTCGCTGCTTCTGCCCAGAATTTCTTCGGCAGATTCTTCTCATGCAATAAGCACCTGGTCATATCCATTATTGTTCTATTCTTTCTCTTACTCACTCCATTTTGCTGTGGAGAATAAGGGACAGTGAGCTGATGCTCTATTCCAGCTTCTTCACAAAAATAATTGAACCTGTCTGATGTATATTCAATTCATTATCTGATCTAATGACCTGAATCTTGCAGCCGCTCTGATTTTCTATCCAAGCTTTGAACTTCATAAAAATTCCAGCAACTTTGGACTTAAACTTCATAAAATAAATCCAACACATTCTTGTTAGGTCATCAATGAAGATAATATAATACCTGCTGCCGTTGAGCGATGGAGTTCTTTGTGGACCATAGAGATCGGTATGAATGAGCTGCAACTTCTCTGTAGCTCTCCATGTGGAACTTTTAAATAGAAGCCTAATCTGCTTGCCAAGCAAACAAGCTTTACAACTTGAGAGATGCACCTCTAAGTTTGGGAAACCATTTACCATTTTGCTCCTTTGCATAAGAAACAAAGCTTTGTGATGAAAATTCCTCAACCTTTTGTGCCACGTTTCCCCAACGGAGGACTGACTTGTAAAGGCTATTTGTTCCTCCACCAATGGATTCAAGGAAAAACTTTTTCCTTGCATTTTAATTCTAAATATTTCCTGACCACTAGGATCACTGATTAGACACGCCTTATCTTCAAATAATAATTTGAATCCATTTTCCAGCAGTTGTCCAACACTTAATAAATTCTAATCAAGTTCAGGAATAAATGAAACTTCATATTTAGAATGAAAGATAATAAAACTTAATAATAAATTCATATTTTCAACAGTGGTACCTTTATACTCTCAATTGCTACAATCCTCTTTCCTGCCGCTGGGAGATATTCTCCATTTCCGATCCTGACTCTTGATTTAACTGATTTGTCAAGATCTCTAAAAAACTTTTCATCACTGGTTATGTGGTTCATATAACCACTATCAATGGGCCAGCTTTCACTTAAACTTTTGCTTGCGTAACAGGTAGCCACAAATAATTGCTCTTCTTGCTCTTGGTCTGTAATTGTGCTTCATTTTGTTTTTGTAAACGCTTCTCTTTGTAAATAATCTCGGCATGACCAATTTTTGATACTTTCGGCATTTCATATTAGGCTTTCTCCAATACTTGAAGTGTGGATGATTTCTCCTCCCTCAATATTGACAAGGAGGATATTTGCCTTCTTTGTTGTTAGCGGTGTTAGTAGCATTTTTTCCAGATGTAGCTTCAGAGTTTCCATAATTTCCCTTCTTCCCTTTTCCTTTATTCCCCCTGGCAACACCTGAATCAAGCTGCAACTTTGTTTGTAGGGCTCCCTCGATGGATCCTTCTTTCCTCATCATCCTTCGTTGTTCTTGTGCCTGCAAAGCACTTAATAACTCTACCAAGCTAAGCATTGACAGATCTTTAGTATTCTCCAATGAAGCAATAGTTGCCTCATATCTTTCAGGTAAGGTTACAAGTATCTTTTGAACTATTCTATTGTCATTAAGTTCAGTTCCAAGTATCCTTACCTTATTTGCAATCAGAAGCAACCTGTCATAATATTCCTTAATGGTTTTGAATTCCTTCATTCTCTGCATCTCAAATTCTTTGACCAAGTTCAATACTTTCATTCCTCTGATTCTTTCATCTCCCCCGTACTCTTTCTTGAGGAAATCTCAAATTTCTTTGGCTGATTTACATGTCATTACTCTACTAAAAATAGTGGTAGAAACTGCATGAAAGAGACAGAATTTAGCTTTGTACTTTGTTGTTGTCCTCTCCTTGTGAGCTTTAGTCTGAGCCATGGTTGGATTCTCTGGAAAAGGAAGCACTTTATAGTCTTCCTCGACAGCCTCCCACAAATCACAGGCCTCCAAATAAGCCTGCAATTTCACTGCCCAGGCTTGATAATTTTCTTCGTCGAAAATTGGGGGAGCTATAGCAAAAATAGAACCTGCATTCTCCATTGTTTGAATGGTGTTTTGCAGCCACAAATTTGGATAAACACTCAGAAAAAAAGCACTTACAAGTCCTTTAAAGAAGTAAGGCTTTGATACCAATGTTATGAACTGAAGCAGTCAAATGATTATGATTGAAAGAGTTGTTTTATTGAACTTCAAACTATCAGTATAAATAGAAGAGTAGTATAACTGAAATAGAAAACTGGAATGCTAAAAGACTGCATAATTCCTAGAAAATAGGAACAACTATACTAGGATTATGATGTTACGCAGTTACACACACACACCACCACCACCACCATACCCAGTGTATTACGCAGTCCATACCGCTACCCCATATGAGGTAGAGAGGCTATTTTCGATAAACCCTCGACTCAAGACATATAACAATATAACAAACAAAAAACATAAAAGCACACAACAAAATGAGATAACACATTGCTAGATAATAAAGGAAATAAGACACCCACAAGGTACTTCTATAAACTATCTATCCAAAATCATAGAAATCACTAAAACAACACGAACAAGAAACTCCAGGCGCAGATACGAACAAAGCAATCTTTCGTACTATAACTACCGAACTCCTATCTGTTTGCCCTCTACCCTAATTCGAGTCCTCTGCACCTTCCTATCAATGATCACTTTAACTGCTCCATATGATGCCTAATCACAGTTGGGTTCAAAATTGAGAGGGCATCATGCAGAAGCTTAAAGTTTGCAAATCATGAGACGATAATTAAGACGACACACAAAAAAAAATACTAAAAAGCTATATTAATATGATTTGGCCAAATGACCTAAATATTAAAAATAAAATTGAAACCCTAAATCCTATTGGGAGAAATCTCCCCTAAACAAAGACTCTTTAAACACTATACATTGTGGATGCTACTATGTCATTATATGAGAATGAAGGATCTTCTATTTATAGTGTTCCAAAACCTTTCCTCTCATAGAAAGAGGTCAGCCAAATATTGAAAAATTTTATATTTTTCTTTTAAGAAAAGTAAAAGTAATTATGGTTACTTTTATTTTATTCCTAAGAAAAAGTAAAACTTAATTTTGGTAAGAAAATCAGGGCAAAAACTAATACAAAATATTCACAAGTAGGAAATTGTAATATGTCCAACAATTAGTTAACAGTGTGGTTGCTTCATTTTAGTTAGTTAGACAGTTAGTTAAGCAGTTATAACTAACTCTAGTAGCTGAGCTGATTGGGTAGTGAATTCATGAGCTCTATATAAACATGTAATCACATTCACTTCATTCATAGAAATATAGAAATTACTTTCTCTGTTCTTCTTCTTTTTAACTATTTCTCTCGAGTTAGTTACTCCTGAGATAGTATTTTCGATCCTCGAGTCCATTGAACTCCTACTATCGAGTAGAATCTAGTATCATTGGTATCAAAGCCATACTTTCCTCGGATTTACGATGACAAAGACAACAAGATCTTCAGAGAATTCTGCTTTTGAAGTGGTTGAATTATGAGAAATGGTGCAGAAATTAGTCGCAGATATGGGAAATTTGATAGAAGAAGTTACTACTTTGAAGAAATTGGACCAGGTGGTTCTGGAATTGAAGAAATATTTGATGAATTTTGCAAAAAATCGAAGGAAAAAATCGCCAGTGGGGCAAGGTGAGGAGAGAGGCAACATAGATCAAAACCCTGGCAGTTATCATAATCCCCAATCTAATTTTTTTAAGTAGTCGCAGATGGAATTTTTAAAGTTTACAGGAGATGATTTATGCTCTTGGTTGTTCAAGATTGAGCATGTTTTTGCAATGGAAAAGGTCCCTGCTTTTGAGAAAATTACTATAGCCACATTGCACTTGGAAGGTGAAGCAATTCAATGGCATTTATCCTTCATGAGATATCTATAATATGTTCAACCTATAGGGTGGAATGAGTATGTGATGGCATTGGTGGAACGATTTGGGTCTGATTTTGATGACCCTATGGAGGAGTTGAAGAAGATTAAACAAGTAGGCACTGTCAAAGAATATCAAGCTGGGTTTGAAAGACATCTTACAAGAGTGAATTTGTCTGAGGAGAATGCAATTAGTTGCTACATTGGGGGATTATCACCAGAACTCAACATTGTTGTCAAGATTACCAACCCTACTTCCTTATCTCAAGTGTACAGAAGTACAAGATTGCAGGAGGCATACTTGGATGCTATTAAACCTCCAGTAAGTTCACATTCTATACTTAGTTTAAGAAAAATAGGAGATCAGAAAAATTTTAGTAATAAACCTATACTACCTACCCCCAGTTCAACTCAAGGAAGCTTTAATAAGAATTTGAATAGACGAAGGCTGAGCCTGGAAGAAATCAATGAAAAGAGAGCAAAGGTATTATGCTACTTTTGTAATGAAAAATATATTGTGGAGCATAATTGTAAGATTTCTAAACAATTGTATTTGTTAGAACTAGAAAAAGTAGATGAAGCAGATAATGTACTGAATGAAACTGAGGTAGAAGTGCATGAGGAAGAGGAGAGCAAGTTAGAGCTATCTCAACCTGCTAAACATATGGAGATCTCCATTCATGCTTTAAATAGATCCTTAGGTTTTAGGACTCTAAATGTGACTGGATACCATGCTAAGAAAGGGTTGCATATATTGATAGACACGGGAGTTCTCATAACTTCATAGACCTTGACTTAGTACAACGGCTAGGGTGTGTAGTAAGATCTACTAGTCCACAAATGGTTGCTGCAGCTAATGAAAGCATGAAAGTAGATAAAATGACAACCATCACTTGGTTGTTGCAAAGAGCTAAGTTTTCAGCAGACTTTCTACTGCTACCCTTGGGATCTTGTGGTGTAGTGCTTGGGGTGCAGTGGTTGTTAACCTTAGGTGATATCAAGATGAACTTCAGAAATCTGACAATGAAATTCTGGTATAAAGGCTGAAAACATATACTAAGAGGTGTTGGGAATTAGGTGCAGACTTCAAGTGCTAGCAAGCTGGCTAAACACTCAGGTAATCAATCCCAACTTTGTATAATTCAAGTGATGCCTATGGGAAGTGAACAAATGAAGAGGCATTTAGTAGATGCTGATGAAAGTGTACCTAAAAATGATCTAGCTTTATTATATTTGTTCTTGGAGTTTCACAAAGTTTGAAGAACCTAGTGGTCTACCACTTTCCAGGGGGTGTTTGATCATAGGATTGTCCTGCAAGCTGGAACTGAACCTACGAATAAAAGATCTTACAGATACCCTTCAATTAAGAAGGACATTATAGAAGGTCTGGTGCAACAAATGTTAGAGCAGGGGATTGTACAACCTAGTTATAGTCCATTTGCATCTCCATTAGTTCTAGTGGGTAAAAAAGATGGTACTTGGATATTATGTGTTGATTATAGGGACCTGAATAAGTTTACTGTGAAGAACAAGTTCCCTATTCCTATTATTAAAGATCTATTGGATGAGTTAGGAGGACCAAAATTATTTTCAAAGATTGACTTAAGATCTAGCTATCATCAACTGAGAATGGCCACAGAAGATGTGACCAAAACTGCTTTTAGAACTCATTCAGGACACTTTGAATACTTGGTGATGCCTTTTGGCTTATCCAATGCACCTGCTACATTTCAAGGGTTGATGAACTTTGTATTTCAGAAATTTCTCAGGAAACATGTGCTAGTTTTCTTTGATGATATCTTAGTTTACAGTAGAACTATTGAGGAACATGTGGTACATCTAAGGTCTGTGTTTGAAGAGATGACCAAGCATCATTTATTTTCCAAGAGGAGCAAGTGTTTCTTTGGATTTTAAAAAATTGAGTACCTTGGCCACTTTATTTCATCAAAGAGAGTGTCAATAGATCCTCAGAAAATTAAAGTAGTGAGGAGGTAGCCTATTCCATCTACTCTTAAGCAATTAAGAGGGTTTTTGGGACTGGTTGGTTACTATAAAAGGTTCATACAAGGGTTCGGTATGATTAGCAAACCTTTAAATGATTTAACCAAGAAGAACAACTTTCAATGGTCATCCATAGCCCAAAAAGCTTTTGATCACTTGAAGGAGGCATTGACACAGGCTTCTGTTCCTGCTTTTCCTGATGTCAATAAGACATTTTTTGTAGAGACTGATGCTAGTGGATTTGGAATAGGCATTGTACTTATGCAAGAAGGGCATCCAATTGCTTTTATAAGCAAAGATTTGCTCCCTAAGCATGCTGCACTATCAATATATGACAGGGAATTATTAGCAATTGTTCAAGCCATCACTAAGTGGTCTCAATACTTATTAGGGCAAAGGTTTATAATAAGGACTGATCAGAAGGCTCTGACGTTCCTTATGGAGCAAAAGCTACACACTAATTCGCAACTATTATAGTTGACCAAGCTAATTCTTTTTTACTACCCTAAGAGTACACAAGAGGAGTTGATAATAAAGTGACCGATGCCTTGTCAAGAATCACTGGATCTGAGTTGCTGGCCTTGTTTATTTTACCTACAAATATTGATCTATTTCAAGCTATTATAGCGAGTTGGGATGCTGATGTTGATCTGCAAAAGCTCATTACAGAATTACAGCAGAATCCTACAACTCAAAGGCAGTTCACCTGGAGTCAAGGTCAACTAAGAAGGAAAGGTAGTTTAGTGGTTGCTAGAGATCCAGATTTGAGAAAAAAGATCATATCATTATGGCATGCTAGCCCTCAAGGTGGTCACTTAGGTATTAAAGCTACATTAAGGAGGCTACTTACACTTTTTTATTGGAAGAACATAAGAGGGGAGGTGAAGAAATTCATTTAAGGTTGTGATGTTTGCCAAAAGAACAAGTCTGATTTAGCTGCATATCCTGGTCTTTTACAACCTTTACCAATTCCTGATGTGGTATGGTCTCAAATTAGTATGGATTTTATTAATGGGTTACCTAAGTCTCATGGTTATGAGGTGATTCTAGTGGTAATGGACAGACTCAGTAAGTATGGGCATTTTCTTCCACTCAAGCATCCTTATATAGCTCAAATTGTTGCCAAAGCTTTCATGGATAATGTTGTGAAGTTGCATGGATTGCCTAGGATGTTGTTTTCATCAGTTTTTTCTAGCAGGAATTATTCACTTTACAAGGTGTTAAGTTGCATACATCTTCAGCATATCACCCCTAATCTGATGGTCAAACTGAAGTTTTAAACAGATGTTTAGAGACATACTTGAGATGCTACTTCGATGAGGATGCATCGAACTGGTTTTCTTGTCTTCCTATGGCTGAGTATTGGTATAATACCTCTCATTATTCAGCTATTCAGACAACATTATATGAGTCTTTGTATGCCAGACCTCCACCACTATATTTGCCTTACCTTCCTGGTGAATCAGCTTCAGCTGAAGTTGATAACACCCTACTGAATAGAGAGCTCAAAATTCAGTTGCTTAAGCACCACCTTATCAGAGTTCAGATAAAAATAAAACAACTGGCTGATGCTCATAGAACTGATAGGAATTTTGAGGTGGGAGACTGGGTTTACTTCAAGGTTCATCCCTACAAGCTGGTTACTATCACTAATCATGCCTCACACAAGCTAGCTGCTAAGTTTTATGGACCTTTTCAGATCATTAAAAGAGTTGGTTCGGTTGCCTACACTCTCTTGCTACTTGATTCTGTCAAGATACATCTTACTGTTCATGTTTCTCTGTTAAAGAAATATTATAAGTTGCCTCCACAGATCTCCTATCCTCCTACAGTTGACTTGGTAAATCCTTATTGTCCTGAACCTGAGCTAGTCTTACAAAGAAGAATGGTAAAGAAAGGGAATAAGGCTGTTGCACAGGTGTTGATCATGTGGGCTGGTCTATCTGCTGATGTTGCTACTTGGGAATTTGCCAGTGTACTGAAGACTAGGTTTCCTTTGTTTGATCCTTGAGGTCAAGGATCTTTTGTATGAGGGAAGTACTGATACACAATATTCACAAGTAGGAAATTGTAATGTGTCCAGCAATTAGATAACAGTGTAGTTGCTACAGTATAGTTAGTTAGACAGTTAGTTAAGCAGTTATAACTAACTCTAGTAGCTGAGCTGATTGGGTAGTGAATTCATGAGCTCTATATAAACATGTAATCACATTCATTTAATTCATAGTAATATAGAAATTACTTTCTTCCCTCTAAATTTGTTTCTCTGTTCTTCTTCTTTTTAACTGTTTCTCTTGAGTTAGTTACTCCTAAGACAGTATTTTCGATCCTCGAGTTCATTGAACTCCTGCTATCGAGTAGAATCTAGTATCAAAAACCCTAACAATCACCTCCCTCCAATATTTCTTTTAGCTACCTCTACCCCGCTTAAGAACATACATAGCCAGCCTTTCACGTCTTCGTATAGGAGCATCCATGCACCTCCTCATCACATGCCTGAACCATCGAATCCTCACTTCCTGCACACATTAAAAAAAGGCAAAAAGGGGCAAAATAGAAAAGGAAAGCAAAGATCAAAAGAATACAAAATATATAGTAGGATACTTAAACTAGAAAAAAACACATTTCTCAATTCCTTCAGCAGACAGACAGTCTTCTTCTCCACTTTAAGATTTTTCTTTTCCCTTTTCCTATATACCCTTTCTCCATTTCACCAAAGTTGTGACACAACTATCTATTATTTTCATATGATTATTAGTGTATTTTAATTTGTCGTACCGCGTATTTTGCCTTATTTTGATAAGAAAATAGTCACACAAAAACCTTTTTAGTACTCACAGAGTAGCAACCTTATTTATACAGAGTTTGTTCCAACCCCTAAGTCTATTCTATGTACAAAATATATTTTATTCTAGAATACAAAATATTATAAAAATATTGTCTACCAAATATAGAAAATAAAGTTTCCATCTTTTCTTATATGCATCGTGTCCAATACTCCCCATCAAGTTAGAGCATGCAGTCGACAAATGCCCAACTTGTAAAGAAGAAAAGAAAATTGTGGGTAACCCAAAGCTTTAGTGAATATGTCAGCGAGTTGAAAACGTGTACCCACATAAGCTGTAGCAATATTTTTCTCAATAAGCTGCTCACGAACATAGTGACAATCAATTTCAATATCCTTGGTACGTTCGTGGAAAACTGGATTGGCCGAAATGTGCAGAGCAGCCTAGTGGTCACAATACAACCGCATAGGTTGCTGATGAAACACCCCCAATGACGCTAAGAAGGACTTGAGCCAAACGAGCTCAGATGTGGTGGTTACCATAGACCTATACTCGGCCTCTGCAAAGGAACGTGATACAGTAGGTTATTTTTTTATTTTCCAAGAGATCGGCGAGTTGCCTAAAAGAATAAAATAGTCGGTTAAAGACCGGCGTGTCAAAGGGCAACTAGCCCAATCTGAGTCACAAAATGCATATAACTGCAGATTACTATCTGCTGAGAAGAAAAATCCTTAACCGGGGCTACATTTTAAATATTTCAAGACTCGTAAGGAAGCATCATAGTGTTCAGCTTTTGGAGCCTGAAGAAACTGAGATAAGATATGAACAGAATAACAAATTTATGGTCTGGTAATTGTGAGGTAAATAAGGCGTCCCACTAAGCGACGATAACTGCTGGAATCAACACATAACTCGCCCGTAGCAAAGCCAAGTCGATGGTTTTGAACCATCGGAGTAGAGAAGGGTTTAGCTCCCAAAAATCCTACTTCAGATAAAATATCTAGAGTGTATTTTCTTTGACACAGAAAAAGGCCCTTCTTACTATGAGCAAACTCGACTCCTAAAAAATATTTCAAGGGCCCGAGATCTTTAAGGCTAAAATAATCTGCCAAATATTTCTTGAATATAGAGCAAGCTTCTGAATTATTTTCAGCAACCAGCAAGTCATCAACATACACTAGAACTCCAAGAAAAAATTCATCCTTTTTGAGGGTGAACAAGGTGTGATCTGCGTGGGACTGAACAAATCCGTACTTATGGAGAGCTGCTGTTAATTTAGCGAACCAGTTGCGCGGACACTGTTGCAGTCCATAAAGAGATTTGCGCAACTTGCAAACCACATTCAACTGAGATGAGATATAACCTGGAGGAAGTTACATGTAGACGTCTTCATGTAAATCGCCATGTAAAAAAGCATTGTTGATATCAATCTGGTGAATCTCCCATTTTTTAGAGACAGCAACAGCGAGAAAAGTGCGAACAGAAACCATTTTAGCTACTGGAGCAAAAGTCTCTGTGAAATCGATGCCCTCTTCTTGTTCATTACCCTGAATTACCAATCGAGCCTTATATCGCTCTACAGTGCCATTAGAATTATACTTAATTTTATAGACCCACTTACTTTGAATAACCTTTTTACCATGGGGAAGAGGTACAAGAGACCATGTTTTGTTTTTCTCCAATGCATCAATCTCTTTTTGCATAGCATCCCGCCAATAAGGACCTTTCATTGCTTCTCGAAAAGAGCGAGGCTCATCCCTCGAAGTAATAGAAGCAAGAAAAGTCCTGTGGGCATTAGAAAAATTATTACAAGTGACAAAGTTAGCAAGAGGATAAGGAGTACCTGAGGAGATCGTTTGGCGAGATTGAGGCGAGATAGGGTGTGTTCTTTTATCAGAGGTGCAAATATAATCCTGCAAGTGAGAAGGAGGTCGTTTTTCCCTATTACCACGACCTAAAGCTTCAGTTTCCAATGAAGAAATCCCTGCAGATTGAGACTCACTCCCCATGTCCACAACATTATCATGAGAGTTTCTATTTATGGTGTCCATAATAATGTCCTGGTGTACATTCAAATTGTTATTGTCACGCGAAGGGGATTTCTGTTGGATGAGAAGGGATGTATTATAAAAGGCCAGGGGTTCATCCTCTATTAAGGCCTTAGATGTATCAACAGGGAATATCTCAGTGCTAAATGGAAAAATACATTCATGAAAAATGACATCCCAAGATACAAATATTTCTTTAGTCTCCAAATCATAAACACGCCATCCCTTTTGTCCATATGGGGATACCCAAGAAAAACACATTTTTGACTCCTTGAAGCAAATTTATCCTTGATCCTAGGTTTGGAATGAGCATAACAAAGACAACCAAAAACTCGAATGAAAGAAAGCACAGGCAATTTATTAAACAAAAGTTCATATGGCGACTTTTCATGTAGTAGAGTAGTTGGGGGTACGATTAATTAAAAAAACAGCAGTGAAAACACATTCTCCCCAAAATTCAATAGGAAGTAGTCTTTGAAATCGCAATGCTCTAGCTACTTCAAGAATGTGTCTGTGTTTTCTTTCAACTCGTCCATTTTGTTGAGGAGTTCTGACACAACTTGTCTGTAAAGTTATTCCATGTGTTTTATAGAACTCCGGCATTCCCCCTCTTGTAATTCAAAGCCGTTATCACTATGGACTGTTTTGATTGTTTTAGCAAATTGTGTTTGAACCATAGCACAGAACTCACGCAATAATTTTTCAACCTCTTTTTTGTCCAACATTAAATAGACCCAAACAGCTCTACTAAAGTCATCGACGATGGTTAAGAAATAATATGCACCAATAAAAGAACAACGACGATAGGGACCCCAAATATCAACATGAATTAAATCAAAAATAGCAAGAGCTTTATTATCACTTAATGAAGAAGACGTTCTAGTTTGCTTACCTCGAAAGCAAACGTCACAAACACTACCATCGATCCTTTTAGAGAGTATATTAATTAATCTTAACAACAT
>NC_061116.1:9099314-9150804 GCF_002878395.1 Capsicum annuum
GGGGGGGGGGGGGGGGGGGCGGTGTAAAACTGAAAAGTTGTGTTAAATTTATATCTTTAATACTTTTTTCTTAATATATGTGTCAAAATTCAACAATTCATTTATTATAAAACGGAGGGGATAGTACCACATATAGATGACATTTTTTTAAAATATAAAGTCTTATCCAGGAAAGTACTCTAAATAGTGGAGTATTAAATTAGTACTCCCTCCGTCTTAAATTATGTGTCATTATTTTTTTAATCCGTCTCAAAATAAGTGTTGTCTTTTCTTATTTGACAACTTTTTAAAGGCACAATTGCCGTTTTACCCTTATTGGTCCCACTTAATTAAAAAAAAATATTGACACATTTTTTGATAAAGAATAATTTGGTAAACTTTATTAAATCTTTCCTTATTTTTTAAATTTTGTGTCCGATTAAATGACGACATATAAAATGGGACGGAGTACTAGAATTTTACTGTGCAAACTGCAAACACAACATTGTACTAATACTACTTTTGGTTAAGACTTTTTATTTTTCAGTTAAACAAAAGAACCTTTAGATTATCATGAAAAAAGCAAATTTTGTGAATAGATATGACATCTGCAGATATTACAATTCAACTTTTAAACAGAGCTAGAAATTCAAAAAGTATAATCATTTGACTATGTGAAAATAGTATATATATATATCTTGTGATAATAATGCAGCTTTTTTTTTTGACTTGATTAAACATTCTGAGCAGGTAAAAGAATCTCAAAGTACAATTCAATTTTTTTTAAAAAAAAGATTTATGTACTATATGAAAAGAAAACTATAATTCTATTTTTGCACAATTAGATAATGAGAGAAATGGGGTAATAATCTGATTCTTGAATTTATATGCGGATTGAAGTTTCTTCTCTTTTTTTTTTTTCTTTTAGTACGCTGTCCATTTTATTTCATGTGGCATAATTTGACTTGACATGATATTTGAAAAAAAAAAGTTTTTTGAAATTTGTGGTCCTAAATAATTGTTGAATATTTGTGTGGTTGTAAATTATTTAATTAAAGATAAATAAAAAATTTTAAAGATAAACTTCTTTCTAATTATAATAAGGATGACGTTCGTTTTGGGAAAGACTTAAAAAAATTATGTCAAATGAAACGGAAGGAACATAATAAAGGAGTTTAAAAGGGGTAGAGTTAGAGTATTTGCTTGTAACGAGCGTTTGATTGTACTTGTTTATAATAGTTTGAAAGTTACTATTTATTTAAAATTGAAATAAGCATCTAGTACTCCTTTGAACTATAGCCAACGTTGCTATAACACATCAATAGCAGTGGTGGCGCAGCGGAAAGGAGCTGTCCCAACCTAATCAGAGGTCGAGGGTTTGATCTTGGGTATGAACAAATACTTTGTTGGGAGCTCTACCCCCAAATGGGACTTGACGCGGGGAGAATCCGAATATAGTCAGACTCCTAAAAAGCGGTATCGGACACCGGGTGGTTTAAACAAAAAAAAAACATTGCTATAACACACTTCAACTTTATAGGGGTCCTATTACACCCCACCCCCAAACTCAATTTTAATGCATTTATGACATCCTTTTGTACTGATGTGATGTTTTTATTATATAAAATAAAATTCAGTTAAAGATATCACATCAGTTAAAAAAGTTGACAAAAAATGCAACATCAGTACAAAAGAGTAACAAAAAAACGTTAAATTGAGTTCAGGGAGTGATAGGACCTTCATGAAGTCGAAGTGTGTCGTAGCAAATTTAATCTAATTCAGGGGTACTAAATGCTTCACTCTTTAAAACTTAATAACTTGAAGTATTAAAATTCAGAATCTCATAAAACAACGCGCAACTTTCATAAATCACACTAGTATATACGCTAAATTGTTAATTATTTAACATATTAATAGTTTCAAAAATTACATATTTTGCCAGATATACTATATTTACCTCTAAATACATGTATCCGACGAATATATCTTACCTTTCTCGTTGGTATGGTTGATCACATTAGCTATTCTATTTATTCATATTTCTCTATTATTGCGCTAAACTGTTAAATATTTAACATACCATTAGCTTCAACAATTACATATTTTGCTAGATATACTATATTTGTCTCTAGATACATGTATTCGACGAATGTATCTCACCTTTTTCGTTGGTGTGGTCGATCAGATTAGTTATTCTATTTATTCATGTTTCTCTATTATTGCGCTAAATTGTTAAATATTTAACATATCAATAGTTTCAACAATTACATATTTTGCTAGATATACTATATTTGTCTCTAGATACATGTATTCGACGAATGTATCTCACCTTTTTCGTTGGTGTGGTCGATCAGATTAGTTATTCTATTTATTCATGTTTCTCTATTATTGCGCTAAATTGTTAATTACTTAACATATCAATAGTTTCAACAATTACATATTCAACGAATGTATCTCGCCTTTCTTGCTGGTGTGGTTGATCAGATTAGTTGTTCTATCTATTCATATTTCTCTATTATTAATTTTTATAATAATGTGTAAATTTAGAGTAAGCTATAATTTATTTCTCTGTAGCATTTATACCCTACATATCTTTCTGAAGAGAATAATATCTCTTACAATGACAAATAGACCACTGTTTGTGTTCATTGCATTAGGGAGTTTGACATTATTAGTAGATTATTTTGACTAGATCTAGACATTTTTTTTTTATATTCGGAGTTTGATATTTATTTTAAAATTTATCAAAACTTACAGGTCAAGAATTCTCACATTGTGGGTAAAATATTTTTTACCAAAGACGACTTCATACACAACACTTGATCGATGTACGATCTAGTTTATCAATTTCAAGTCAACGATCTATCGAGATTCAACTTCATTTTAAAATTGAAACTAATTATCGTGGCTTACCTAATCAAATTGTGAAGTAAAATAAGTTCATAATAGCGAAAAGTGATGATCTCATCTTGCTTTTTGAGAGAGAAAAAGTTTCTAAATTGTCATTATTTCCAGCTAGATATAGAGAGCGATCACCTACTAAAATTTATTTCTAGTTAAATCAAAAGGATAGAGCGATTGTTTCGAAAGACTTTGATTCAAGTAACACAATTAAAATTGTTTGAAAAAGAAAATATAGAAATAAAAAGAATATACCAGACAATAGAGAAAGTATTACATAGCATTCACAAAATAAGGAACAACAATAATAACCAAATAATGTGATAACAAAAATACAAAGAAACAACAGATAGTAAAAGAAATACCACGAAACAAGAAACTATAAAAATAATATTACTACTACTACTTCTGATATAACGAAGTAATAAGTACAATATATATGCCAGTACCACTAAGGGGTCATTTGGTAGAGTGTGTTAACAAAAATAATACATGCATTATTTTATGTATTATTAATGCATTGTTTGGTATAATTTTTTTATCTATATATAACTAATGTCTTACATTAGTTATACACTACATTGAGTATTGAACTATGTATTACTAATACCTTCTCTTTTCTATGTATTAGTAATACAACACATTTCAATACATGCATTATATTATTAAATTATAGATTTATCCCTCGAAATAACCAACTTCCTTCTCACCATTTTTTCGCATCCTCTTCTTCTTAATCAATCATTTTCTTGTTTTTCTGCTTTCTTTCTCTTTACTTTATTTTGGCAAATTCCGTCGATTTTATTCTCAAGAAGTAAAAATTGAGTTTTCAAGATTTCATACCTTCTTCAAATTATTTTAGCAATGAAAATGAGCAAATAGAAAAATAGAAATTGGGTATTTAGGTAAAATAGTGATGGTTGTGGTTGTAAAAGTATAACCACTCCCCCCCCCCCCCCCGAACCTGCGATGTCTCTTCTTTATCCTTGATCTTGTTTATTGAAGCGGCTAAGTCCGATCCACTAGTGCTAACAAATCTCTTTTTTTTTAAAAAAAAGAAAACTTATGTTCGAAAATTGAGTGGAAAATTGTCTGTTTTAATGTAGAATGAAAATCTACAAATGTGTATAAAGAGGGTAGTTTGGTAAATAAATATTTTTTTATAAAAATTATATAAATATATATTATTTGTAATACATCAAACCAAATACTGCGTAAGAAATAATGTCTGCATAACTAATACTAACATTACTAATACTTGTGTTAGTAATGCAAACATTATTAATACACCTTATTCGGCATTATTCGTATATACTCTACCAAACGACACCTAAGAGGTCGTTTGGTAGAATATTAAAAAGAATAATGCATGTATTAGTTTTATGTATTACTAGTATTTTATTTGATACGTTTTTTAGCCTATGCATAACTAATGCATGCATTGGTTATACACTTTATTGTGTATTGAGGTGCGTATTAATAATATCTCAAAATTCATGACATTAGTACAATGGATCTAGTGCATGCATTAACATAATTAAAGGCATAATTATCCTTCAAAAAAAATTTCCCATCCTTTTCAACATATCTATGGAGAGTATTTTTGTAATTTTTTTTTAAGAAATTATGTAATTCATGTTATTTTTAAGAGTAAATCATCTAGTACCCCCGAACTATGACCAAATTTGCTACGACGCATTCCAACTTCACAGGGGCCCTATTACTCCTTAAACTCAATTTTAGTGTATTTTTGTCACCATTTTTAGCTGATGTGACACCTTTGACATGAGTCTCATTTTTATGTAATAATGGTGTCATTTCCTCCCAAAAGAGTGACAAAAATACGCTAAAATTGAGTTCAGAGGGGTAGTAAGACCCATATGAAGTTGGAGTGTGTCGTAGCAACTTTGGCCATAGTTCGAGGAGATACTAAATACTTATTTCTATTTTTAATACATCAAATCAAACACTGTTTAAACATGAATGATGCAAATATATCTAACATAAATATTATTAATACATTATATTTTATATTATTTTTATACACTCTACTAAACGGACCTTAAGAAAAATTGGAGAAGAAAAAAGATCAAGAGAAGTTCCTCATGACCAATTTTGCTTGAGTATTACACTACATTAATCACCACTGAAATTAAACAACATACATGAATGATAAGAAAGAGAGAATATACTCAAAATTAACACTCATATACAAATCCATATTTTAATTTTATCAATCAATAAAACATTTTATACTTTAATTTTTTTTTTCTCCATACTTAAAAGAGTTTGTGGCAGACAACTTGTTCATATTCTTGATGAATTTGAAAGGTTGGACGTGCCTCCCTACAAGTATGGGTATGTCCTTGTTTTTAGCAGGCAATTGTCTACATTGGTTTTAGGGTATTCCATTAGAGTTGGTAATAGATGCGGAGTCGGGATTTTCACGAAGAAATTTAAAATTTAAAGAAAAATTAATTGAAAGGGGTTCGATATTTATTATATATGTATAAAATATGATTTTTACAAAGGAATTCAAAATTTGAAAAAAATTAATCGAAAGGGGTTCGACATTTATAATATATATATATAAAATATAATTTTAGTGATGTATAAATACTATAATTTTCTGCAGAAGGGAATTCGATAAATCCTCATTACAAAGGCTGGCTCCGCCCCTGATTTGTATGGAGAGTAATTTCGAAAAATAGGATATCTGGGAATAGAATTTACACATATTGTACAACCGAGTTACTCTGACTCTTTAAAATTATTGTCTTAATTGTGCCGGGTTTTTTAAAAATACAATATTTATGAAGAATCCAACATGCACTTGTCGACATTTTTTAAGAGTCCGAGCAACATAGTTATACAACCACCTTAGAGGTGAAGAGGCTATTTTCGATAGAGCTTTGGCTCAAACAATGAGTTGCAACTGATGGTACGTATAGAAAATATTTATACAATTAAATTAATTATTAGGTAATTAATACTTGTATGTAGTGTTTGGTACCTGTACTAGGGTTCAAGTAGTTTGTTTTTACTTTTTATTCGATGTTGATATTTTATATTGAGATTCGAATAAATTTGAATCCTCGTTCGCATTGTAGGGTCATTTTTAGGGAGGCTCTCCCAATATAAATTTTTTTATTCTCGTGAAATTTGATTTCGGACTTCCGATTAAGAATGATGAATTTATATCATACCATCATTACAATGATGTGATGCATTATTTGGTTATTTTTATTTTTTATTCAAAATTTGGTATTCATATTAAGATTTAATTAAATTTGAATGCTCACATTGTAGGATTATTTCTTGGGGAGGCGCTTTCGATATAATTTTTTTTTTTTTTCATAAATTTGAATCTAAGACTTTTAGTTAAGAATAATAAAATTTATATTGTACCATCATCACAATGATGTGATGCATTATTTGATTATGATAGGACATGAAGGGGCCGTTTCATAGCTAGTTAGAGCTATATACATATTGGCGTTAATACATGAATTGGTTATGAGGGATCTACACTTGTTTTATATAGTAATTAATTATTCAAAGTTTAATTATTCATTTACTACTTATTCCATCTTCTATCGTGTACAAAACAATACAAAAATTCTTTTTTAATTACATATACATGTACTAGTCATGTAAATTTCTAAATTACTATCAAATACCGTATTAATTATTTTATACATAAATAAGTTACTTTCTAATCAACTATCAAATATGATAGTATTACTTATACAAATTTAGTATTCGTTTGGCTATAAGAATTTTTTTATTTTTTTTATTTTTTTTATTTTTTACTTTATGAAAATTGAGATGTTTGGCTACAAGAATTTCAAATTGTTTTTGAAAAAGTGAAAAAAACTTTTACTTGTTTTCACCTTTTTTCAACTTCAATTTTAACTTTATTTATTGTTACAAGTAACCCAATTTTTTTGTTTTACTTTTACAAAAAGCACTCTATTAATTTCAGCCAACAACCGGGGTTAAATGTCTAGCTACCACTTATCCACTTCTTCCTATTTCCATCATAAAAGACCTAAAAGGTGAAGACAACTTAATTTTTTTTCTTTTTCGTCAAAATCTCCCACTCTTTATACAATAACAACAACAAAGACAGCATTATTGTCGCCTCTTACGTTTGATTGTATCTTGTAGATAAATTAATTAAGATGAATGATTTTGATAAAGGGTAGTTCGGTGCACTAAAACTATCGTTATGCGCGGTGTCCGAGGAAGGGCCCCATCACAAGGGTGTATTGTACGCAACCTTACCTTCCATTTCCGTCAGAGGCTATTTCAAAGGTTTGAACCCGTGATCAGAGGTCACATAACAACAACTCTACCAGTTACTCTAAGGCTCTCCTTCTAGATGAATGATTTTGATAATTTTTAAAAAATTAAGAATATAAAATTATATCTATATATATCTATATATATATTTTTTAAAAAAATAAAAAAGTCTAGTAAATTTTTTTAAGAAAAATACTATCAAACATAACTCCAATTTTAATTTCAACTTTAAAAAAATTTATTTTTCATGATCAATGATGTACTCACCCTCGTAACTCAACTTCAAACCACCAACCAAACGACATATTAAGGAATGGCCACATTTTCTTCCAATCAATTTGCTGGAAGGCTGTATAATTTTACAGACAATAACACATGGCCTGTCTCCATTAAGATCCCACTCAACAATATTCACACATAAAAGATAGGTTTTTTTTTTTTTTCCAATCTTAATTAAATATTGACTATCAACATATTCAAAACATTATTCATGTTTTTGAAGAACAAAAAATTCATTATATTCAAATCTATACTTATTATAACAATTCATGGAGTGTTAATTAAGCAATATATTTAGTAATAAATAAATAGTTGAAATACTCTTATGATTAGTGTTACTAAATATTTTTGCTTTGGATTAATCTATTCTTAAATAATTTGCTTGATAATTTACAAATGAGTAGCCACCTTTTTATTTACTAGTTTCTAAGAGGCTAGTGTGTAGGTAATAATTTTGATAAATGATTAAGCGATATGAAAGATTAGTTTTTGAAATATACGAAACAAAAAGGACGTCTTCGACTTTAGTTTGTTGAATTATCAAAGGGTTGCGAAGGAGTCGAGTCTAAACGAGTCTTTAAGATTAAAGATCACTCCAATAGTAAAATGAACATCACAAGATTAATTTATAGTCAAAGATTTTGTTTTAAAAAATATGACATCTACCGTAAAGAAATTTTTACGATTCTTTAAAAAAGATTCACTCAGATTTATAAATTTATAATGACTTCAATGGCTCATTATGAATTAGAGCTATACTTTTTTTTAAAAAAATGAGAATTTAAAAGTTTACATGAATTACCTGAGGTTTTTACTATTAAAGGAAATGACCACATGTTGTATAAATTTAACAAATTAATATGCGGACTTCAATAAGGCTAAATTGTGAACAATAGTAGAATTAAGTGACTATTTCATAATTAGGAGGTGTTCATACACAATAAATTAAAGTGATTGAGAAATGTAGCACATATCAACATACTGGCGAGTCAGCATGATACATGTCAACTCGCATGATATGTGTCACTATGCACGGTGATTCAACAAGACTTAACTTGCATATTTTTCATATATCACATATAAATTAAAGAGATTTTGTAAATGTGATACGTGCCTCTTTTGTGTCATGTTTACGTCACACGTATGCAATCCTCATTCTTTTATAAATAACTCATTATACTTTATTGCTATACATCAAGAAAATAGTATCAGAGCTATATACATTCCCTATATGTGTAATTGGAGTATGAAATAGTCTTAAGAAATATGTCTTCTTTCAACACGACGTTTTCATCAAATAACATAAGAAAGAAAGTAGCGTGTCGAAAGAGAGAAATAAGTTTTCCTTAATGTTCAATCGCTTTCGCTAAATATTATTTAAAAAATGCCATAAATAAGGCTTCTTTTCTTGATAAAAGTAATGTTATTAATTTCTTGCAAAGATCATTAAGTTCTACGATCTATAGTCATGTTGGATTTTCAATTAGATTGTTTATGTTTTATAATTTATAATAAAAAAATTCTAATAATATATACTTTTTAAGAAAACATTAATTAGAAGGGGCGTTTGATGTTATCATTATTTATGTGAATTTTATTCGTTCATTTTTACTTATTTAGTATTGATTTGGTGCAACTTTAAAAAACAAAAATAAGAATTAAAATAATCTACCATTTTACCTTGTGAATACAATAAATTCAAGGCTTTAATTTGTGAAATGATTATAGTTATAATAAGGCTAATTAAGCTATAGACAATAGAAAATTAAGTGACTATTTTGCTAATTAGAAGGTGTTTATCCACAATAATGTGATGTAACACATGTTAGTATACTGGTGAGTCAGCATGATATGTGTTAGTATGCATGATACATGTCACTATATGCGATGACTCAACAAGACTTAAGTTGAATGTTTTTCATGTGTCACATATGCATGAAAGAGAATTGCATGTGTAACACGTGCCTCTTTTGTATCGTATTTGGGTCATGCTTGTGCAATCCTCCTCCTTTTATAAATAGCTTATTATACTTTTTTATTACACAACAAGAAAATAGTACACAACTATATACATCTACTCTATACGTAGTTGGAGTATGAAGTAGTCTTGAGAAACGGTTGCTCTCATCAAATAATGTAAGAAAGAGGGCAGGGCAAAAGAAAGAAATACGTTTTTCATAAAGTTCAATCACTCTCGCTAAAGATAATTCAAGAAAATGTCATAAATTAAGGCATGCTCTCTTGATTAATTAAAGTATTATTAATTTCTTATGAAAATCAATAAGTTCTACTATCTAAAGTCATGCCGGAATTTCACTTAGATTGCTTATATTTTAGAGAAAAGACATCTTTTCCCCCCGAACTTATCCTCCAAACTCACTTTAGCACTTAAACTTAATTTTCGTTTATTTACCTCTCTTAACAACTTTCAAGTGAATTAAATTCACCCCTATGACTGACGTGGCAAAAAAAAAGTCTTTTTTTTTAAAGGGCCACTTTATTGCTATTATTATTTAAAAAGGGCCACTTTATTGCTGAAATTAAAAGAAAATCAAAGGGCATGTCTTCTTCGTGAAGACATTTTCATCTTTTTCATCAATCTCCTTCCCCATCCCCACCCCCACCCCCACCCTCAACACTCTATTTCTTCATCTTCTTCATACCTTCATCCCGTTTCTTCGTAATCTCCTTCCTATCAAGTCCTAATTGATTTAAAATTTCATTTTTCGACAATCAAAAAGGCTTCAAGATTGAAGAACAAGTTTGGTTCTTGACCAAGAATTTCATGTCATGCGAATATCATAAATGCCATTTCTGAATTTGGGACTATTTATGCCATTTTTGTAGACATTTTGAGTAGAAGATTGAAAATTTGGGAGCTTTGGGATTTTGTGTTTTGATTAATGTGAATGAATTTGAATTTGAGATTTTGTACATTGATGTGTTTTTGTGATCATGTACTTGTATTTAGTCCATTGTTGAATTTGCTCAAGTTAATTTTTTATTTGATAAAGAAAAAAAAATTATCGAAAAACTTGCAACATGGTTCACTGGAACAGTGAATTCCGGTGATGGATAGAGTATTTTTAATGTTGTTTCTGGTGTCCACGGGTAAAATCAAGGGATGTGGGGGTCGATTTTGCGTCAATGGACAAAATAAAGATTATTGTTATTGTTCATCAATTTTTTTACAAAAATTCAATCTTTTTAGTGTTTCTTGAATTGGGTTGTACTTAAATTTACATAATTTATACATTTTAATATATATTTTACCTTTTTTAAGAATCTTTATGAAATTCTTTAATGTAATTTTGATGGTGGCAGCCGCCGTGGTGGTGACAGCGGTGGTGGTTGTCGGAAGTTGCCAGCAGAGGTGCTGAGTTTGAAGAGGATTGGTGGGAAAGTGGAAGTGGAGGAAGTTAGAGCTAGGTCCGTTCATGTCCCCTCCTCCAATTTGTTGCTCATGGTTTCTCCTCCTGTGTATATAATCTGCAGGTTTGAAGAAGATGAAAGGAAGGGGGAGGGTGTTGTATTTTTTAATTTAAATATTATATATATATATATATAAATATAAATATTATATATATATATATATATAAATATTATATATATATATAATATTTATATAATTTATTTTTATTTTATATATAATTAAAAAATATTTTGCTTGCGTGGCATTGACGTGGCGCTGATGTGTGGGCGAGTGTAACACACTCTCCAGTGTGAGAATGGTATTTAGTTATGAAGGATGAAATTAATACATTTTAAAGACGTTAAGGGGGGTAAACAAAATAGAAATTTAGTTTAAGTACAAAAGTGAGTTTTAAGGATAAGTTCGGGGGGGAGGGGAGGGAGGAGGGAAGATGGCTTTTCTCTATATTTTACAATCTATAATCAGAAAATCCTAGCATTATATGCACTTTAAGATAATATTAATTAGAAGGGGGTTTGATTTTATCCTTGTTTATGTATTAAGATACTTTCTTCATTTATTTTTACTTATTTAGTATTAAGTTGACAAATCTTTAAGAAACAAAAATAAAAAGATAATTTTACTATATTACCTTGTGAACATATTAAATTTAAGACTTTGTGAAATGACTATAATTAATAATAAGACTAAATTAGAAACAATGGAGAATTAAGTGACTAAGTTTTATAATTATTAGATGTTATCCATAATAAAGTGATTGAGAAATATAACACATGTCAACATATTGGTGAGTCAGCATGATATGTGTCGGTACGAATGATACGTGTCACTATATATATGATAACTCAACAAGACTTAACTTGCATTTATTTTATGTGTCACATAATACATGAAACACGTTCCTTCTCTATGTAGTGTTTGCATCACACTTGTGTAATCCTTCTCCTTTTATAAATAGCTCATTATTTGTATGTATACGATGACTATCAGTTACAATCATAACTTCACGAGAAAAAAAATGATTGATATTTATTTTTTGTACATTCATTTTTTTTTTCTAATTTTACATATTTTTGAGTATAAAAAGCTATAAGAGATCCAAAAATCAAATGAATCTATACATATATAACAACGTCTCACTATAATAATCATAATAACTTCAGAGAAACTTTGCCAAGACTGTATAATTAACATATATAACATATTTACACCAAATAAATAGGTGAATGACATGTGTCTATAGTTCTTCGCTTAAAAATTATTGATTACTTTATTTGTTCTATTTTGTGTGGTAGTATTGGACTTGACAAGATATTTAAGAAGATTTTTTTTTAAAAAAAACTTGTGGTCTAAAATGATCCTTAGATATTCGTGTCACTATAATTATTTTTTATAAAGGGTAAAAATAATTTAAAAAATTAAATTATTTTTAATAGTAAAGACATTCTTGTTAGGACGAAATCAATAGAGAATACGACGCATAAAATGAAATGGAGAAAATAATATATTTTTTAATATTCTATTCTATCCATTAATCTCAATAATTCAAGTCAACTTGATTTGACATATCAATAAAATAAAAAATTTAATTTTTTGCATTATTAGTGTACAAAATATTTTACATTATTAGGTAAATTTGACTTGATATTGCAAGTTATTCAATTTTTTCTTTTTCAATTTTTAATAAAAAAATTGAATAACCTTTACTATCAGATTAAATTTACTTGATAGTGTAAAACTGTGGAGCAGTTAGAATTTATATTGAGGGGGGTTTAGAAATATATATACGAACTAATCGAAGGGGTTCAACATCTACTATATATGTATAAAAAATATTTTTAATTATGTAAAAATAATATAAAAATAGTATAGTTTTTCGTCAAATTAAATTCGGATGAAGCCTCTGAAATAAAAATGGCTCCACCACTGATATAGAATATTTTGTACACTAACGTGTGCACAAAACTTAACCTCATAAAATAAAGAGAAGATGCACTATTTTCACCCTGAACTATAAACGAAATTGCTGATACACACTCCAATTTAAAGGGGTCCTATTATGTAACGATCCATTTCATCGTTACTAAATTACTCGTAATAAATTCATATTCCTCAATATTAACTTGGGTCCAAAATATCCAATATTTTATTTATTATGTCACCTTGAATTTTTCGGCAAAGATTCTAGTCTTCGGATGTGTCTAGATAGACTCAAGCTGATGAATATAATTATTCATGATTGTTAATATCAATAATGTAGTTTGAAAGTTCTTTAGGTATGAATTAAGGTCGTCAATATCCTTAACACAAAGTTAAGTTTAAAACTTTATTTCCGATACAGTTTCGATATGGGTTTGTATTAGGATCAACTTCAAACAATCATATCTCATAGAATATAAAGAGTTAGGGGTCCCATTACCTATCAAATTAAAGATATACTAGTCCTCTTTTTAACTCAACAAATTGTTCCTCAATCTGAATTTGGAGTAAAAAATTATGACTATTTTAGGAAGCACTATCCGGGCTGAAACGGGATTTCGCTGTAGTAAAAATTCTATTGGTATTTAAATCAGCTTCAGCCGTATTTTAAGTCCAAAACCCCCAAATTTCATTCTCCAACCCTAGGGAGGTGATTTTTCAAGGCTTAAGGTGAAATTCTTCGTTGAGGTAAGTTTTTCTATTATTTTCTTCGTCTATTAATCCTTTAACATCTTAAAATCCTCAGAAAGACCTTTAATGGAATTCTTTTGAGAAATACTCAAGGGTGTTTCTAATATGACCTAGAGCTGATTCTAAACTATAAATTAAAGATTCCTAACATGAATTTCATAAATCAAATTATGAATTTTGATCGTTAGTTTTCTTGAATTCTGTAAAGATGAGACCTTTAGTATAAAAACTCTATTAATGAAGATGGGTTAAGCTTGAAAGAGCTAATTAATGATTAATTAAATTTGAGGGATGATGTAGACCTTGAATTAAGGGTAGAATTAGCGGGTTTGAATTTTCAAGATATTTGTTTGAAGAGTAATTGTTTAATTACTCTTTTTATTGCTTGGTTTTTAGACGATTGATTATTTCAAGGCATGAAGGAAAGGAAATATCATCTTTGTTGAAGCTTGTCTCTTCCAAAAGCTTGGCGTCCAGGTAGGCTACGTTTAACGAGTAGAAGATTGTGTTATTTTATATCTTCATAATTTAGAATTGATGGGAGAGAGCATATCTAGGCCTGCGGGCATGGAGTTAAGGTGGATAAAGACACTAGTACTTAACTTTAATCCCAAAAACTATATTATTGATTGATTATGTGATATTTATAATATTATGTGTTATGTGTCCGAAAGAAAATTGTTGTAAATGTAGTATATGAACATGAAGTTTTTTTAGTTGTTCTAGTGATGAACCTAGTTGAGTTGTAATGGTATTAAGTTGTATGTATTGTGCAATAATATAATGAGGAGAATTATGCTAAGATCGAATATTGATGAACATAGTAATATCTAAGGGATAGATGACTTGAATTAGTGTAATGATTGTATTATATGGAAAGAGGTAGAGGATAATGATACGAGTGAAGGTGCTAGTTATAGGTGGTGATGTTAGAACTTAAGTTGTGGTATTTAAGAAGATAATGATATTCTTAATAATTAATGAGTAATTAAGGCTCCAATAGTGACTTGTATGCGTAAGAATTAAATTATAATTTATATTATGATAATCTTGTATCGATTGATAAAAGTACTATATGTCTATATCTATTGAATGCCCATGAGAGGATAAATTGGTGGTAATGATGATTTATTGAATTGTGTCTATGAGTGGTTTGTTTGATAATGATAACTCCTTAAAGTAATGCTATGAATACATGCTTGAAATTGTCGATGCTTAGATTGTCGATGCATGTATAAATGATTATTGAAAATTTACTTGATAAAATTATCATATGACTTTAAGTGTACTTGTAAACTTGTTACATTGAGTCGTATGTTGTAAAGCAGTGTAAATTTGATAATGATAATACTTATTTATGGTGGACCGGGTACCACGCCGATACGGATATGTATATGTAGGATCGGGTACCATGCCGGTCGGATATGTATATGTTGGATCGGGTACCACGCCAGTATAAATATGTATTTGTTGGATCGAGTATCACACCGGTATGGATATGTATATGTTGATCGGGTACCACGTCGGTACAGATATGTATATGTTGATCGGGTACCACGTCGGTACAGATATATATATGTTGGATCGGGTACCACGTCGATACAGATATGCATATATTGGATCGGGTACCACGCCGGTATGGATATGTATATACTGGATCGGGTACCACACCGGTACAAATATGTAAATGTTGGATCGGATACCACGCCGGTATAGATATGTATATATTGGATCGGGTACTGCGCCAGTAAGAATATGTATATGTTGGATCGGGTACCACGCCGGTATGGATATGTATATGTTGGATTGGGTACCACGCCAATACAGATATGTATATGTTGGATCGGGTACCACATCGGTACGGATATGTATATGTTGGATCGAGTACCACGCCGATACGGTACATGAACATAGATTATTCTCTGCAGGTCATGACTATTTGGGAAAAAATAAGTCCCATAGCATGTGTGTACATATTTGTGTTGAGTCTATGGATGTTTATAGTATGGTTGATATTCTTGATGGTTATTTGGCTTGTTTGTGAGAACTATTTGATCTGTTATTACTGTATTATTGATTTATTGGGCATTTGATTGTGTGATATGTATTGAAAAAAGTGAAACTTTGTACTTATATGTTGGTTGACTTGCTTCATTTATACGTATTTTAATTGTAGCTTACCAAAATGGCTAGTTATCATTCTTTAATATTGTAAAAGAATATTTGGTTGTTAGCCCGAGAGTTTAGTGTGGGTTGTCTATGATTATGAGTTTGTTCTTGTGAATATGAGTATGAAAAATATAAGGTAAATAAAGAGAAATAGTGATATATTAGCATTGGATTGAGGTTGATTTTGTGAATTAATGAGGCTAGAGTAGTTAGTAGTGAATATAATATTAATGGAGTTGGAAGAGTAGTTGGATGAAGTAAGTTATACAAGTAAAGTAATTTATGTTATTACAACCTTAGTTGAATTATATTCCATTCAAGGTGACATGATTTATTTTTCTTAATTCTATTTTATGATTATATGGACTAAAACGGTCGGTCGATGACGCCTACCAGTACGCGTGACTGTACTGACCCTACTCTTCTACATTTCTTTTTGGGGTATAGATTGGATGCATATTAGTTTGCAGTTACTAGATAGATGACGATATTCAACACTAACTTCTGTACTTTCTTCCTGACAGATGTTTGTGTCCTTGTATTAATTATTTTACTGTCAGTCTATGTTGTAATAGGTAACTCTTGTACATGTCTGGCCAAGTCTTGGGATAGTGAAGGACATTTGTAAGCAGTTTTTGAAGAAATTTATTTATTAGTAGTTAATTTAATTATTATATTTAATCCAGTATTTCCTTAAAAATAGAAGTCTTCCGCATATTTTTAGTTAGGTAAGAAGGGTTCTCCAAGCTACTTAGAATAGTGTAGGTGCCCGCACGTTCTTTTATTCTCGGTCATGACAGTTGGTATCTAAGCATTAGGTTCATTGGTCCTGCAAGTACAAGAGCAATGTCAAGTAGAGTTTCGTGGATTGGTGTGTAGGGCCCCACACCCAATCATCAAAAGGCTATGAGGCATGTGGAAGTCATTTTCCTTTCTTTCTCTCTAGCATGTCGTTCTTATCTTTGACTATTTGATTGGATTCAATTGGTATCTAGACGATTCCAATTGGTATCTTAACATAGTTCAATTGAAATGTAGTTAATTTCAATTGGTATCTTAGTAATTTTGAATAATAATCGAGGAGATTTCAATTGGTATCTGTTAATAAGGTCTAAAAGTTATTGTTAATATGTAAAGACTTGTGAAAGTTGTGAACTTATTGATTGCTTGTGTTTGATATTTGGCTAAACTTGTGTTACTAGATTTTTGCCATTGTTGTGAATTATTTTTGTTTGAATTTAAGTGATGAAAATTGACTAAGTTATTTTTTTGTTAAGTGTGATGGAATTATTTGATTTTTTGTTATTGTGAAACTGGCAATTCTATGGTGGTTACTTATTTGTTTGTACTATTATACTGATGAAATTGATGGTATGAGAATTGAGAGGATGATATGAGAACATGATATCAAGAAAAGATGGTGAAAAAACTGACATGAATAAAAGACTGAGGTGATATGTTTTGTTTTTTTGTAATGAGAGGTTGTTATTAATGATGTTGCGGATGGATCCTTGTGTAGTTCGTTTATTTTATATTATGTGGGGATCCTTGTGTGGTCCGGTCATTGAGACTGTATTAAGATTTTTTTGTGTAGTTCTATTATAAAAATTATAATGGGTTACTTGTGAGGACTAGCTAAGTGATATTATCTTTCAGTTCCTTATGTGAATGAATTCTTAATGCTTGAAAAAATAATGAGTTTTAAATAAAGTGACAAAAATTAGTAGAGGTTATTGATACCTACAAAATTTGACCGATTCGATAATTTGTCTGGAATGTGATATTGGTGATGAGACTATTAATGATCTGTGATCGATTTATTTTATTTCGTCTTGCTTATGTGCAAATGGTGTGGGGACTACTCTAAAGGTGATTAAGAGTTAAGTAATGCCCGTAGTAAAAATATTGTTAGATAAAAATAAGAATGACTCTGTATATCCTAAATCGGGATTAGTGATATTTGGGTGATTTGGCTTGACAATGAAGTGTTTGTCTTGTGAAAAATGTTGAGTTAGTGATTGGTTAGGGATAAGTTTTAGCTGTGGATTTATGCATTAGAAAAAATCTTGAGAAGATAAATTATTGTTGACTTGATCCTGTTGTTGAATTATGCATTTACATGTCCTTGTAGAGTTAGTTGTTGTATGACTCTCTTAGAGGGTAGTGATTCCCATGATGGTGGCAATGCAAAATCATATGGCTTAGTTACACTCATAAAATAATAAGAATGACCCGAAATGTGAGAATAAGTGCTTTGTTAAATGACATAATTGATCTTTCCTCGTGTGATACATGGTGGATATTGCTTGTTGAGTGATTAAGGTATGATGATTAGATAAATATTAACAAATTGTGGAGGAGAATGTTTGTAGGCTATAATTTCTTGGGATCTTTATGGCCAATTGTTGTAAGCCTGTGTAATGAGTGAGAGGTTATGTTGTCATTTATTTATCGTAGTAAATACTAAGCTTGAACCCTGGGTGATCTTGAGATGAAAAAATAGTGTTTGTGAAATATTGAAGGTAGCTTTATAGAATGAATTTAGTAGTCTTGATTGAGTTCATGCGGATATCTAAGTTATGTGACTTGTAAGTGGTGTGGTGGCTTAAATATGATCAAATATAGATTCTCCATAAGATAGTCTTGGCTAGAAGCAAATTCAGGTGTCTCAGGGAGAGCTTGTGTGTTGGATAGATCAGGTGTGACTTGTTTAGTGTTGAAATTCGAATAGAAGATTCATGTAGCATTTCGAAGCACTTTTCAAAATTGAATTTGGGGCTCTAGAGCTTTGGTAAAAATAAAATAAAGAATAAGGTATTTTTAAATGTTTATCTTCTTCAAGGTGAACCTTTTAACCATCTTTATAGTGCTTTCGTTAAGGTCAAGTTCAGACTTAGTCCATTGAAAGGAGAATAAATGATTCAGGTGTAAAAGTCTAGCTTCACATCTTCGTATTTTGAAAAAATTTGATAGACCGATTTAATATATAGAATGTGAGTTGGTCGATAAGGGTATCGAGTGAGTGAATAGGGTGCAGTATAAGCAACTGTATTAGTAATATCTCTCTAATTGCAACCTCGTGCTTTTCTCCACTGAATGTCCGTTCGAGGACGAACGGATGGTAAATTGGTATCTAATTATAACGATCCATTTCATCGTTACTAAATTATTCGTAATAAATTCATATTCCTCAATACTATCTTGGGTCTAAAGTATCTAATATTTTATTTATTATGTCACCTTGAATTTTTCGGCGAAGATTCTAGCCTTCAAATGTATCTAGATAGACTCAAGCTGATGAATATAATTATTCTTGAGTGTTAATATCAATAATTTAGTTTGAAAGTTCTTTAGGTATGAATTAAGGTCGTACAATATCCTTAAAACAAAGTTAAGTTTAAAACTTTCTTTCCGATACAGTTTCGATATGGGTTTTTATTAGGGTCAATTTCAAACAATCATATCTCATAGAATATAAAGATTTAGGGTTTCCATCACATATCGAATTAATGATATCTGAGTCCTCTTTCCAACGCAACAAACCGTTCCTCAATCCGAATTCGGAGTAACAGGTTATGACTATTTTACGGAGCACTGTCCGGGCTTAAAAGGGATTTCTCTGTAGCGAAAATTCTGTTGGTATTTAAATCAGCTTCAGCCGTATTTTAAGTTCAAAACCCCCAAATTTCATTCCCCAACCCTAAAGAGGTGATTTTTCAAGGCTTAAGCTGAAATTTCTTCGTTGAGGTAAGTTTTTCCATTATTTTCTTTGTTTATTAATCCTTTAACATCTTAGAATCTTTAGAAAGACCTTTAATGATAAAATTGAAGGAAAGATGTCTTTTAAATCTTGAATAAAGGATTGGTGACATTGACCAACTTAAAGAGTCAAACATCATTAGAAAACTTGATTAAGTTAATAATGGACTTGATTAATATTTTCAAAACTTTCTAATCTTTTTAAAAATACAAATCAACCCACACCCTCTCCATTCCCAATCAACCAGTCTTTCTCCCATCTCTCTCTCTCTCTCGACTGCTTCTCTCAACTCTCCCTCAATCAACAGTTCTGCAAAATTCTCTCTTCAATCCTCCGCGACTTCAACCTCTGGCAAAAAATAGTCGGGCGAGTTTCCTTTTGACTTTTAACCGTCAATCGACGTGAAGATTTCTCCGGCGACAATAACTTTGAGTTTTTTGTTGTCCATTTTATTTTTTACAGGTAAAAAATTATGAAGAAACAGAGGAACTTAAGTCAACTACTCTTCTAGTATTGAAATGTGGACTGAATAAAACTCTAATTTTTGGCATTTCTTCTTCTTCTTGTCGTACTTTTGATTTGAATTTGTTGGTAGTTTTTTATCACAGTTGATGTTCTTAGTGTGTGTGTGTGTGATGTGTTGATGTTGCTGGGTTGATTTGTTATTTATCTTGGTAAAAATGGTGTTGCAACAGATGAAACATCTGATGCAACACATAAACAATCTAACAAATCATTCATCTGTTGTGACAAACGACTCTTCTGTTTGGAAGAAATCTAAACAATATTGATACGATAGATAACTAATTTTGCAACAGATGAGTGATATATTTCAACATACCAGTGATCTATTTTTATTATTTCCAACGGTTTACTCATCTGTTGCATCAGGTTAGTTATATGTTGCAATAGATAACATTCCTGGTGCAACATATTAGTGATCTGTTTTTATGATTTCCAATGGGTTACTCATCCATTGCAATAGGTTGGTTATATGTTGCAACAGGTAAACTAGCTGGTCCAACAAATTAGTAATCTATTTTTATGGTTTCCAACGGTTTACTCATCCGTTGCAACGGTTGGTTATATATTGCATCAGATAAAATACCTGGTGCAACAGATGTGTGATCTGTTTTTATTGTTTCCAACGGATTACTCATTCATCGCAACAGGTCGATTATATGTTGCAACAGATTAGTGATTTGTTTTTATTATTTTAAACGGTTTACTCATCGTTGCAACAGGTGGTTATATGTTGCAACAGATAACATACCTGGTACAACAGATATGTGTTCTATTTTTATGGTTTTCAATGGATTACTCATTCATTGCAATAGGTTGGTTATATATTGCAACAAATAAACTACTTGGTGCAACATATTAGTGATTTTTTTTACTATTTTCAATGGATTACTCATCCTTGAAATAGGTTGGTTGTATGTTACAACAGACAAACTGCCTGGTGCAACAAATTAGTGATCGGTTCTTATAGTTTCCAATGGTTTACTCATCCTTTGCATCTGGGTTGGTTATATATTGCATCAGATAGAATACTTGGTGCAACAGATTAGAGATCTATTTTTATTGTTTTCAATGATTTACTCATCCGTTGCAACAAGTCGGTTATATGTTGTAACAGATAACATACCTGGTGCAATAGATGTGTGGTTTGTTGGAACTATTATTTTACCGTTGTGCATATTAGATTTACTGTTATCATTTTTAATAATGCATTAATCAATTATAATCTATTTTATATTCCTATTAATTTAAGATAATATGGATCTTAAAAGAAAAGAAACCGAATCAAATCCAAGTAAAAAACAAGTGCAGTAGCTTGACTGCATCCACTACTCTATGAGCTTGCGTTACAAGCGTTATCTCAATCAGGAGCAGAAGATAATGAACACGGGAAGGAGAAATATCACAAAAGAGATGATCCAAATGCTAATAGCCCTTCCGCCGAAGAGTTGGTCAAAACCTTCAACATTGATCATTATCCTGTGAGAATATAGTACGATGGTGCCACAGATTTAACAGTTGATTTCGTGGTTAAGTCAGCCATGAAAAAATCTTTCGACGCCTTCAGAAAAATACTTCGAGAATAAAAATTTGATGCTTATTTTAGGGAAAGATGCTTTGCACAATATCTTGATTTACCAGAGGACAACAATTCTCATTTTCAGATAAAAATGATATAGGATCTTCTCAAGCGTAGGTTAATGTATGAAAACAAAGACAAGATGGAAGAGGAGTGGATAAATTACTGTGGCATGCCTATTTGTTTTGGTTGGAAGGAGTTTGTCATAGTTACCGGACTAAAATGTTATCCTCCTTCTCCTTCTCAAGTTATACCTACTCTGACCCAAAAAAGCACCCCGCACACCCAAAAAAAGGCAAAGGCAAGTAGAGTGATCGTGAGGACCTGGTGTCCATTGTTAGTCCAAGCTTCAAAAACAAAAATTTGATAGAAGCGTTGAAAGGTAAAGGACTCTCAAAGAAGCACAAACAATTATTGTGCTTGGTTTCGTTTGTACATAATATTCTTTGGGGGAGAGACGTTAACAACAACATAAGCCCCGGTTTAATAAATCTCTCCGGGGATCTTAAGGCATTTAACAGCTATCCTTGGGGTTATGAAAGCTTCAAAATGATTGTCCAATATTTGTTGACTCCGTTAACGCCAAAGACAGTCAATTTATATGGCTTTTCAAGGGCCTTCATGGTAAATGTTTCTTTTATCATGATATGATTCATCATTTTTTTATTCAATAATGCTTTTGATTTTTTGGCGTTATGTTATAGGCTTGAGTATTTGAATCCATTCCTTATTTGAGATAACAAATGAACTACCAGGAAGAAGTTTCCTGTCCAAGAATCCTGAGATGGTTGTCGGCCAAAACTGATAAAAATATAAAATTTCTTGATCTTTTCAACCCCCTGAAGAAAGTAGTAAGTCCAATTTTAATCAAGTTTTTATTTTAATTAATGATTATTTTAAATGATTTCATTATCATTCTAATATATGTAATGATTTATTTTAGATTGTCCATCCGTGGCTTGTTTCGACCAACCGAGAGTTGAAGATGCCATTTTTTTTACTTTACGATTGGTGCAAACTTTATCTAACCCTAAGGTCATTGATTGAATAAGAATGGAACTTTTTGGAGTAACAACTATCAGAAGAAAAATAATTTTGGAAGGTGGGCTTGTTGCTGTTGATGGTGGTAGTGGTAGTGGTGCTACCGTTGGGGATAGTGTACTCCTCTTACAGTTATTGAAACAACAAGCCATTATGATTATGATCATACTGGTTGTATAGATTTTTCTTCAGATTTTGCCACATTTAGCGAATGTTCTATGTGCAAATATCAAGACTGTAAGGCGAAACACGATGGAGTGATTAATGTTATTAATGCACTAATTGCTTCTATAAAGAAAATGACATCTAAGAGGGGTGTCATTCCATAAAAAAGGATTTCATACCCATACACTCCACTAGAGATCAAGGTGGCTAAGAGAAGAAGGAAAGATATTTCCAAGGTATCATGAGGCATCGAAAAAAGCAAAATTGCAATGTCCCTGTCTTTGTCTTGCACCATTATTTAGAGTGCAAGGGCCACAGGAGAGTAGATGAGCTGAAGAACATAAATGTACATCACTTGTTCCAACAAACAAATGGCACATATCTATTTCAACAGATGATACATCTGCTGAAAATTATAAAATAAATATATACATCTGTTGCAACTGTTGTCTAACCTGTTGCATTAGATGCATTATTTCTTGCTACAAATGAGTCTTATGTTGCAACAGATGGGTCATTTCTTGATTTACCTATTCTTATTCATCCCAACAGAAGATCTATTTGTTGCAACATAAGACTCATCTGTTCCAACAGATGGACAATCTGTTGTATATCTGTAATTAGCATTGACAATTTTAGCTTTCCAGGTGGATGTCACAATAGAAGCTACTGCTGAAGAGCATAATATCACAGTTGATAATTCATCAACTGCTTCCAAAGAAGAAGAAAAAGTGGAGCCTATTAGTTTAGGAGAACGGAAGAACTATCCATTTGAAGGGTTCAACATCTCGGACGAGGCTTCAAAAAAACTAACACAGTTGATCAATGACTATTCAAAATGGATTCCCGATGGGCTGTTAAAGCATCATACCGGCAGGTACATAGATTAATTTTTATGGATATTGATTTATACAATTCTTGTTGTAAGAACGTGACATCAATACATATAAATCATCATGTAGAAAACAAAATGACGAACACTACAAAGTGAAAGAATCGAGTCTGGGTTTTGATATGTTTGACTTGGTTGTTGCACATCCCGAATTGAAGAATTGATTCTATTTGATGTCACAGCCTCAAACTTGCTGGAATGATAAGGTTTAAATGCCGTACATATTACTGTTAATTAATACTTTATTTAATTGCATCATTGTATTATTTTTTTATCACGTAATTCAAAATGTTTGATAATATGTCCAGCACATCGATGTCATTTTTTACTACCTCCGAAAGAAGGCCAAGTTGCAAACACAAGAATAATACAGATACACGACAGACAATTATTTGTACAAAGTTTACATCAATAATTTCTACGATAGATATTGTCAACAACAGTCGAAAGTTTTCCAAAATGAGGAATGCTTAATCAATATCATCAAAGGTTTTAGCATTTCGGCTGGCTTACCTTGGAATTTGATCGACAAAGTGTATATCCCAATCAATTATGGTGATGAATTCCATTGGGTGTTGGCTGTCGTTGTTCTAAAAGAGAGGCACATCCGAGTTTATGACTCGATATCACGAAGGAGACATTTTGGGTCATCGTCTGAAATACAAAAGCTGGCCAAAATATTGCCTACTTACCTTGATATGAGTGGCTTTTTGGATCAAAAAGTTCATACTGATTGGTCTACGATTGAAGCATACCAGAATAAAATGGGTAATCCATTTGATGTACAATATGTTGAAGGAATTGATCAATAAATCATTGGTCGCCTGTAAGTTTAAGTGTCATGATTTAGTTTCATTTCACAAATTTCACAATGCTTGCATGAAACAAGATATGGATTATCTATTTTTTTAAAACACAGGAATTGCGGTCTTTTTGTTGTTGCGTACGTCGAGTATTTGAGCGATGGATTACAAGTACCAAATGATGGACTTGATGATGGATTACTCCGCAAAAGATATGCTTCTCTTTTTTGGAAAATGGAGAAACAAAAGCTCAGAATCCATACACAAGCGACATTAAAGATCCACAACGACCAAAGCCGAATTCCCCAGCACCGGATGAAGATCAACTTGTCCATATTGAGTAGATCTTTTTAGCTTGAGTCGTCAATGTAATTTCCTATCCTCCTTGGTTTAACTTATTGATTTATTCGTAGAGTAGATCATTTGTACCGATAATCATTTTTTTACATTTCATTTATTTGTTAAGTTATTTTATGTAATTTTTGAAGGCTTCAACTTATTTTATGTTGTCTATGAATATAATTTAATCCTTAGTTTTTAACATGTTGATTAAAATGAAATACTAGATTCCAATATCGCATCAGATAATACATCCACTACAACATACGGCATATCTTATCAAACAGATTTAGACATATGTTGCAATATGAGATACAACAAGTAGGTCATCTGCTGGAAATTATATAACAGGTCTTCCTAAGGCGTTCTCAGAGTCCAATTCACACTTAAAGTTAAGTCCAATTGCTATTGGATATCTACAATGACACCAAATATTGATCCCTTCTCAAAACTTGACAAGCATAAACACGAGCAACAACCATCAATAATTCGTAATAGGGTATCTGCAACATCTTCATGGGGCCCTCAACCTTATCAATTCGAACCCATCAAGTTAACTGTACGATGCAGGATCTTGTTTGACTGATCAGTGCCTAATCGGTTAAAAACTGCATTCACAAAAATATTGTACTTTGTATGTGTTGTCCCAGTGACCTTATCAGTAATACTTACTTAACTCCCACACATATGATAGTGGATCCATATGCATGCACCTTATTCTTTCTAACCCACCCATGGCTTAACTTGAATAAATAGATGACTAGCAAGTTGCAAAAGATGACACGTCTGTTTAAATTGTGAAACAATTGCAGATATTTGTTAAGACAGATGATCAATTTGTTGTAACATATGACATGTCTATTGGAAAAGTAAATAGATATATCCATCTGTTGCAACAGATTGTCAATATGTTGTAAGTTATCTGACAGATGGAATATATTTTGCAACAAATTACCCATTTGGTAGATTTATTTTAAAGTAATTTTCTTTTCTTTCTGAAATACAATAGAAGTTAAAATGTTGTAATTAGATCCGTTTTCTTTTTAATTTACATATTTGAAAAGTCTCCATTTTTATTTAATTAAAGGATATGAACAGCCGTGACTTTTTGTTTGACTTAGTCGCCCTTTTCAATTCAATCATTTATAAATAGGTCCCTCCGGCCTCCTTTTCTTACTCTCACTCGTTCATTCTACTACACTTACAATACAAATATGGATGATCCAGATTCGTATAAGAAAATTTATATCGAGTCCTTGCAAAAACTTCAAAGACAGTTTGATGAACTCCAGAGGGATATGACCCACTTCGGAGCAAGGCTGAGGCCCCTGCTGTAGCCGGATAAAAATTGTTCGGTTGACAATAATAATAATAATAATAATAGTAATGATAATAATAATAATAATATTAGTAATAATAATTAGGTTATGTTTTTTCTTTTAGCGTATGTATGTTTCTTTTTTATATCGGATCTACCTATGGGATGCCAAAATCTATGTTGGTTTGGTCGACTTTTAATTTTTTATTCTTATTTAATATTTAATTATAATTCTATTTATTTCTTATTCTCAACATGTCGACGATTGGAGGTGGGGATTGAGCATTTATGGCAATAGAAATCTGATGCGACAGATGGATCATATGTTGCAACAGACAGTTATTAATAAAAAAAGATTATTATTGAGTGGGTGGTGAAAAGTCATGATTCTCCTATTATTTAATGTGAAAAATGGTTCGTAAATAAATAATAAGAAAAGAAATTTAATGTGACCGGGATTTTTTGTCTAAACACATTAAACAAACAAACAATGTTGCTGATGCATCAAATTCCCCATCTGTTTCGACTGATGGTATATCTGTCTCAATAGATGTGTTATTTGATGCAACGGATATACAATCTGTTGCCATAACTCAATAAAAATGGTTATTATTTTATTAAAGAAACGGTTATTTAAAATAATACATCTTTTCACAGAAAACAATAATAATAAGCTGAAAAGTCATGATTTGTCACAATAATTTAAATTTAAAGTTATTTAAATAACCTTTTTCTCAATAACCTGAAAAGGTGAATTATTATTTAAATTTAAGAATTAATTTGAAAAGTCATGACTTGTCACAATAATAAAAAATTCACTAGCTTGATTTAATTGCGTCATTTATTTTCACAGAAAAAAATAAGGAAATAAATGATAAACACAATTTATAACCGTAAAAAATGGTTATTTAATTTGAATAATTGACGTTAATATTAAATAGGCGCCATTTCTTTTCACAAAAAAATATTTTTGTTTCTAAATCTTTTTTATTAATTTATTTAATAAAAAAGTCAGCAAATTTGGATTAATGATATGATGATAATTTAAAAAAAATATAGATTATATGTTGCAACAAGTATATTATCTGATGCAACAAGTTATCTATTAGTTGCAACAGATGATATATTTGTTGGTACAAATGTGTTATCTGGTGCAACAGGTATAGATTATGTTGTCACAACTCAATAAAAATGAATCCTTGAACGAACTAATTATTATTAATAATAAGCTGAAAAATCATGACTTATCACAATATTTAATTAAGTCATAACTTTTTACAGTAATCAAGAATGTCATTAATAAATGAAGGTGAAAGTTGCATCTTTAAATTTGTTTTATTTATTTATCTAATAAAAAGGTCAGAAAATCTGGATTAATGAAATGATGATAATTTTTTTGAAAAAAGATAGATTATATGTTAAAATAGAGATATTATCTGATGCAACAACTTGTTTATTTGTTGCAACAGATGATATATCTAATGTCACATATGAGTTATCTGATGCAACAGATATCGAACTTGTTGTAACAACTCAATAAAAACGGTTCTCGGAAAGAACTAATTAATAATAATAAGCTGAAAGTCATGACTTATCTCAGTATTGCTTAATTTAATTAAGTCATAACTTTTCACATTAATCAAGAATGACATTAATCAATTTGAATAATTGACGTTAGTATTAAATAGGCGCCATTTCTTTTCACAAAAAATATTTTTATTTTTAAATATGTTTTATTAATTTATATAATAAGAAATTCAGCAAATTTGGATTCATGATATGATGATAATTTTTTTAAAAAAGATTGATTAAATATTGCAACTGATATATTATCTGATACAACAGGTTGTGTATTCGTTACAACGGATGATGTATCTGTTGTCACAGATGAGTTATCTGATGCAATGATATAGAATTTATTGTCACAACTCAATAAAAATGGTTCCTGGAAAGAACTAATTATTAAATAATAATAAAACTAAAAAATCATGACTTATCACAATATTACTTAATTTAATTAAGTCATAACTTTTCACAGTAAGCAAGAATGTCATTAATAAATGGAGGTGAACAGTTGCGACTTTTTGCCTAACACATTCAAGTTCAATCATCTATAAATAGGTCCCTCCTTAATCAATCATATCGTTTATTCTACTACACTCTATTTATTCCTTGCTCTTGTTACACCTGCAACAACTACATTCTCTTTAAGGACTTGATAGCTTTTCCCTGTCTCTGGTAAGTTTTTTTCTTGCTTCTTGTGTAAATATACCTTGTACTACATTTGAATTATTTCTTTTCTTTAATTTTATTTTTATGTATTTTGTTAATTTATGCGTGTTCTAGCTATGACTGATCTAGTGTGGGATGTCGCTATTTTACGAAATGCCATGCGGGATCTGCAGAAGTAGGTTCATGACCTGCAGTGGGAATTGACCGCCGTCAGAGTAAGGATGTTACGGGAGATCCGCAGGCTGAGGAGGGCATTGCTGCTGCCGGTTGAAGATTGGACGGCTGGCCATACAAATTATAATGATACTAATAATTAAAATTATTTTTTTCTTTTACTTATATATTTTTAATTTTTTTGTTTAATAAAAAATTTATGTTTGATCCACTTTGACGTTTTAATTCTTATTTAATTTTTATGATGTCTATTTCTTCTTCTCAACAAATGACATGTCTACAAATTAAGAAATAATTTGAATCCAGTATCAATAGGAAGAGATCAACATATGAGTTATCTATTGGGTTTATGACATGAGTTGTATTGTGTTGTTCAAAATAGATTATTTATCTGTTGCAATAGAATAATTATCTGTTGCAATAGAATAATAATCTGTTGCAACATATAAATATTCTTTTGCAATAGATATGTATCTATTGCAACAGATTACTTATCTGTAGGAATAAATTACTAATCTGGTGCAACAGATTAATTGTCTATTTGAATAGATTACTTATCTGTTGCAACAGAATACCCATCTATTCGATTCATATTATGGGCACCCAAAACCATAAATATGAATTCAACATGAGTCTTCTGTTGCAACAAAATATTTATCTGGTGTCACAGATGATGGATCTGTTTAAACAGATTGCTCTTATGTTGCATTCATGTTCGCGTGCAAGCTATTGTTGAAAAAATAGCACACTAGCAGTTACCTAGATGACAAATTCAACTAAAAAGCATAATTTGACATACCAAAGTCTTCTCTCAAGTAAATGTCAAAGTTGAAAGTGATTTACGAAGCAAAATTTGACCTAAGAAATTGGTCAAAGAGCAGCAGTTGCGGTAACAGCAACAACAACAATGATTAACAAGAAGAATATGAAGATGATAATGAAGTATAAGATGATGATAATAAATCAAAAGATGATGAATAAAGCAGCAGCAACAATGAATAACAAATATCGCAAAGAGAGAGAAAATAACAATGGATGAGAAGAGAGGAAAATGTGTCTTTTTCCCTTTGTTTCCCATTATATTAACTAACATTTGGATAAAAGTGTAAATTTAAAAACTTGTGGGCTATTTTAAAATTTTCTAAACTTTCTTAATCCATAATTAAGTAATTGTCACCTCCACTTAATTATTAAGAATTGTGTCACCTACACCTCATTTTAAAACTTTTTTGTCAACTGTAGCCCAAAGCCCCACCTTTAATGGTGGAATTCTTTTGGGAAATACTAATGGGTGTTTTTAATATGACCTAGAGCTGATTCTAAACTATAAATTAAAGATTCCTAACATGAATTTCATAAATCAGATTATGAATTTTGATTGTTAGGAACCTTAAATTCCATAAAGATGGGACCTTTAGTATAAAAACCCTATTAATGAAGATGAGTTAAGCTTGAAAGAGCTAATTAATGATTAATTGTATTTGAGGGATGATGTAGATCTTGAATTAAGGGTAGAATTAGTGGGTTTGAATTTTCAAGATATTTGTTTGAAGAGTAATTGTTTAATTACTCTTATTATTGCTTGGTTTTTAGATGGTTGATTATTTCAAGGCATGAAGGAAAGATCATCTTTGTTGAAGCTTGTCTCTTCCAAAAGTTTGGCGTCCAGGTAGGCTAGGTTTAACAAGTAAAAGATTGTGTTATTTTATATTTTCATAATTTAGAATTGATGGGAGAAAGCATGTCTAGACCTGCAGGCATGGAGTTGAGGTGGATAAAGACATTAGTACATAACTTTAATCCCCAAAAATATATTATTGATTGATTATGTGATATTTATGATATTATGTGTTATGTGTCCGAAAGGAGATTGTTGTAAATGTAATATATGAAAATGATGTATTTTTTAGTTGTTCTAGTGATGAACCTAGTTGAGTTGTAATGGTATTAAGTTGTATGTATTGTGCAATAATATGATGAGGAGAATTATGCTAAGATCGAATTTTGATGAACATAATAATATCGAAGGGATAGATGACTTGAATTAGTGTGATGATTGTATTATGTGGTAAGAGGTAGAGGTTAATGATACGCGCGAAGGTGCTAGTTTTAGGTGGTGATGTTAGAATCCAAGTTGCAATATTTAAGAATATAATGATATTTTTAATAATTAATGAGTAATTAAAGCTCCAATAGTGACTTGTATGCATAAGAATTAAATTGTAATTTATTTTATGATATTCTTGTTTTGATTGATAAAAGTACTCTATGTCTATATCTATTGAATGCCCATGAGAGGCTAAATTAGTGATAATGATGGTTTATTGAATTGTGTCTATGAGTGGTTTGTTTGATAATGATAACTCCTTAAAGTAATGCTATGAATACTTGTTGGTTGGTATTTGGACATGCTTGAAATTATTGATGCTTAGATTGTTGATGCGTGTATAAGTGATTATTGAAAATTTACTTGATAAAATTATCATATGACTTTAATTGTACTTGTAAACTTGGTACATTGTGCTGTATGCTGTGAGGCTGTGTAAATTTGATATTGATAATACTTATTTATGGTGGATCGGGTACCATACCGATATGGATATATATATATGTTAGATCGGGTACCATGCCGGTACGAATATGTATATGTTGGATCGGGTACCACGCCGGTACGAATATGTATATGTTGGATCGGGTACCACGCTGGTACGGATATGTATATATTGGATCGAGTACCACGCCGGTACAGATATGTATATGTTGGATCGGGTACCACGCCGGTACGGATATGTATATGTTGGATCGGGTACCACGTCGATACGGTTATGTATATGTTGGATCGGGTACCACGTCGGTACAGATATATATATGTTGGATCGGGTACCATACCGGTATTGATATGTATATGTTGGATCGGGTACCACGTCGGTACGGATGAACATAGATTGTTCCCTGCAGGTCATGACTATTTGGGCAAAAATAAGTCTCATAGCATGTGTGTACATATTTGTGTTGATTCTGTGGATGTTTATAGTATGGTTGATACTCTTGGTGGTTAGTTGGCTTGTTTGTAAGAACCGTTTGATCTATTATTGTTGTATTGTTGATTCATTGGGTATTTGATTGTGTGATATGTATTGAAAAAAGTGAAACTTTGTACTTATATGTTGGTTGACTTGCTTCATTTATACGTATTTTAATTGTAGCTTACCAGAATGACTAGTTATCATTCCTTAATATTATAAGAGAACATTTGGTTGTTAGCCCGAGAGTTTAGTGTGGGTTGTCTATGATTACTGGTTTGTTCCTGTGAATATGAGTATGAAAAAGATAAGGTGAATAAAGAGAAATAGTGATATATTAGCGTTGGATTGTGGTTGATTGTGTGAATTAATGAGGCTAGAGTAGTTAGTAGTGAATATAATATTGATGGAGTTGGAAGAGTAGTTGGATGATGTAAGTTATATAGGTAAAGTAATTTATGTTATTACAACCTTAGTTGAATTATATTTCATTCAAGATGACATGATTTATTTTTCTTAATTCTATTTTATGATTATATGGACTAACATGGTCGGCCGATGATGCCTACCAGTACGTGTGGTTGTACTGACTCTACTTTTCCACATTCCTTTTTGGGGTGTAGACTGGATGCAAGTTAGTTTACAGTTACTAGATGAATGACGATATTCAACACTAACTTTTGCACTTTCTTCCTGATAGATGTTAGAGTCCTTTTATTGTTTATTTTACGGCCAGTCTATGTTGTAATAGATAGCTCTTATATATGTCTAGCCAAATTTTAGGATAGTGAAAGACATTTGTAAGAAGTTTTTGAAGAAATTTATTTAGTTGTATTTTATTTATTTATTATATTTAATCCAGTATTTCTTTAAAAACAAAAGTCTTCCGCATATTTTTAGTTAGGTAAGAAGGGTTCTCCTAGCTACTTAGAATAGTGTAAGTACCCGCATCATCTGTTATTATGGGTCGTGACATGTCACACCCTTAGACTAATTAAAATCGTATTTTTGACAATCTTAAGACCTACGTGGCACACTGCGTGAATCAACATACTGAAGGTTAAAGTAGACACACGTATACGTCACATAGATACTTATGATTGTCTAAAATAAAGTTTTAATTAATCCAGGGGTAATGGGACCCCTTTAAGTTGAATGTATCTCAATAATTTTATTTATAGTTCAAGCTGGAAAACAGTGAATTTATTCTAAAATAAATTTTAAAAAGAAAAAATAAAGAAACCAAAGTAGCTACTAGTAGTAGTAGTAGACGACTAGTAGGCAAGTGTGAAACCTAAAAGAGCAATGGTGAATTAAAATCCCCCCCTTTTATTTATTTTCCTTCCGTAATAAGTGGGAGTTTTATGTCTATATAAATCCCACATTCTCTGCCCGTCTTTACAACTTCTTTCTCTTCTTCTATTCTAAAAAGGAAACAATATTCTTCATACAATTTTCTTTTTTTAAAAAAAAAATTATTTTTCTTTTTTCTTACTTTGCTAGATTTATAGAGAGATTCATCTTCTTATATTTCACTTTCAATAATATTCTAATTCTTATTTTAGATAGTGACACTACATCAACCAAAATCCCACTTCATTCTCTCACTTTTTTCTTTTTGTTAAAATTTATTTTATAACGATGGTATTCGAATCAGTTTGCAGAACAATGTCTGTTATTAGTACAAGAAAGGATGAAAAGAAATTACATAATCTTTTTTTTCATGTCATGATTTTTCATTGATGATTAGGTCACACTCTTGACTTATGTTTTTAAAAATTTTGTTTTGTAAAAATAATCCCAATTTATTTTCCTACCTTTCTTACTTTGCTAGATTTGTAGAGAGATTCATCTTCTTATATTTCACTTTCAATAATATTCAAATTCTTATTTTAGATAGTGGATACTACATCAACCAAAATCCCACTTCATTCTCTCACTTTTTTTTTTAAAATTTATTTTATAATAATGGTGTTTGAATCAGCTTGCAGAACGAAAAATATTAATGTTTGTTATTAGTATAAGAACGGATGAAAAGAAATCATATAATTTTTTTTTCATGTCATGATTTTTCATTGTTTGTTAGGTCACACTCTTCGACTTATGTTTTTAAAAATTTTATTTCTTTTAATTATAATGTTTGTATTAATTTGTGCTATTCAAGACTAATAAAGGGAACCATTAACACTTTTTGTTTTTGTTGAGATTTAAATTTGGATCTCTCGTTATATTTTGTTGATCATTAGGTCACACTTTCCTCGTATTTACTCTTTTGTTCTTTTGTTTGTTTGTTTTTCTGTTGAGATTTAAATTTGAATCTCTCGTAATTTTTCATTTAGCGTTAAGTCTGTTTTTGTTTTTTCTTCATTCTTCTTACTTATATATATTTTTTTGTTTCTGTTAGGATTTAAATTTGGATCTCTCATAATTTTTCATTGATCGTTAAGTTACATCCTCATTTTTCTTGGTTAACTTTTTTATTTCTATAAAGCTATCTATTTCCCTTTCTTTTTCTTGATTAATATTAAACGATGTTGTTTCCTTTTTTTTTTTTTCTTCCAGAAAATTTCATTATTTAATTAGGGTTTGCAGGATGATCAGGATCAGGTAAGTGTTATTTTTTTAATTTTATTTGTTGATTTTGGTGGTTTTTTTTTTTTTATGCTGATGAAACTTTTACTATTTGATGTTGACAAAATTTATGAAGTGTAACGCTTTTCCTTTATGAGAAAAGTTTAAAAATAAACACCTTTTTCTTTACCTGAAAAAAGGGGAAAACACCTTTCCATTCTTTTTTTTTTTAAATTAAGAAATTTATAATTATATATTTTTTGCTACTAATATACTTGTAATTATATGACTTTATCATCTTATGTGATTTTGTTAATCTTCTATGTATCGTTCTAATTTTTTGGAATCTTCCTAGAGTATTGTTTAGCTGTGTTTGTCCTTTTATGGTAAGCGGAGGGTCTATTGTAAACCATGTCTCTGTCGAGGGTCTATCAGGAACAGTGTGTCTTCTCCCAAAGAATACAGGTAAGATCTCACTCCTGAAATTATACAGGATATATTGTTGTCGTCCTTTTTGGATCAGCATTTTTCAAATATTTGAATTAGGGTTTTTGCTAGCATGTATAATATTAATCTAAAGTTAAATAGAGTACTAGGTAAAAATAAAATTTTCTAGGAGGTTCAAGATCCCTTTGGACAGTACAATTATATCAACTTGTTTTGGCTTCAAAATATGGAGTTGTGTTTTTCAAATTTGTTAAATTGATTCTAACCACTTTTTCAAGTGAAATGTGTATTCAAATACAACATTTTTCAATTTGTTGGGTCACTTTATAGATAACTACTAAAAGTTAATTGTTGATATAATGAGTGAGATTAGTAACCTGAAATATAAGAGCATGTCATCTATTATAACATGTAAATAATACTTGGACAAGATTTTTTTCTTTCATTGTTAGTATATATACAAAATAAATCTTAGTATTGAACTATTTTTCTTGAAAGTTATCCAAAGCGTTGTGTATTCTCTTGTATATTAAGGTTCAAATCATTGCTTGTATATTAGAGTGATGTGTATATCCTCTAATTTGTGATTGAATTTGTTCATGGAGATGTAATGTATAAGATAGTATAAGAGAGCTTCCTTCAGTCTACTCATAGGTGGATGAAGTATTTGAATTATCTGTCGACTCATTCAGTCCAACACAATAGAAGATATCGATGTCTATTCAAATTGCATCTTTTCGCTTGATGTCTTTTCGCAAAAATGGCTATTCATTTTTTATTTACACCTCTTAAAAACCTATTAAGAGATATTCGTTTTATGTACGATATATGTTGAATATTGATACAAGAGAGCTTCCTTCAGTCCACTCATAGGTGGATTGAAGTATTTGAATTATCTACCGACCCAGTCATTCAAACGTTGTAGGAGATGTTCGTTGTATATATGATGTATGTTGATGACGACATAAGAGAGCTTCCTTCAGTCCACTCATAGGTGGATTGAAGTATTTGAATTATCTGACGACTTATTCATTCAAACGAGATATATGTTGAAGATGGCATAAGAGAGCTTCGTTCAGTCCACTAATAGGTGGATGAAGGGCTTGAAATATCTACAGGTTCTTTCAGTCAATCACAATAGAAGATATTTGTATGATATACAATGTATGTTGAAGATGGTATAAGAGAGCTTCCTTCAGTCCACTCATGGGTGGATTCAGGATTTGAATTATCTGCCGACTCATTCATTCAAACACAGTAGGAGATGTTCGTTTATGTACTACTGTGAATGTGTGAATGATGCGGGAGATAAATTCTGTCCTTTTTATCTGTGCTTGGACTGAAGGGAGCTCCCTTTAACCTTCTTTCTCATGCTTTAACTAGTGTAGTTTGGATTAGTTCTTGTATGTGCCTCGACTAGTTCATTAGATACCTGCTGTGATTCCCACATCTTTTCATATTGTGGATTCAGTTTGGTGCTTGTTATAGTATTAAGGGATATTTGATTTCGACATAATTCAAGCAAAGATTTTCTTGGACTCTTTAGGTGGTTTCATCTTTTGTACCCTAAAATTTCAAATGATTTTAGCTAGCCACTTTTGATGCTCATTTTTTATGCTCATCTAAATTGCGTGGAGTCTTCTCTTTCGATGTCACACTCATGTTGGATTGTTCAAAAATACATTAATTTTTTGAAGAATTTGGCACGCATCTGCTGATATTTTTGAATAGTTCGAGCAACATAGATGCTTATAGCAAAAATGTCTTTTGGAACGTGTCCACCCTAAAAATACTAATGGTTTCCCTTCTAGCAATTAATGTTTTTTTTTTTTTTTTGAATTGCTTTGTTATGCTTTTATTTGAGCTTAGAGTCTATTGAAAACAATATCTGCCTTCCAAGTTTTTATAAGGTCCGTGTATACATTATTCTCTCCAAATGTGATTCCAAGTTTCTCTAAGATTCGTGTACGCACCATTCTCTCCAAATATTCTTTCAAGTTTCTGTAAGGTCCGTGTACGCGCTATACTCTCCAAACATGTTTTTGTAGAATATCAATGTGTTGTTCTTCCAATTGAAGTTAAACTTTTTCTTCTCTATGCAATCTTTTCAGAGTATGTTTATGTTTATTGTTCAGTGTATGACAAATCCTTGTTTCTCTTCCTACTTCGTTTGTGTGTGATATTTTCTTGAACAAACAACATAAATTTCAATAGTTTGCAGAGTAATTATAAATTTTTTTTATTATCTACATAATTACTGAAATCTTAATTTTGGATCTATCGAGATACATAATTAACTCTCGATGCATTTAATGAAAATATATTTTTTTCCTTCGTAAAAGATACATAATTAGCTCTTGATATATATATTTTTTTATTTTGGATTTGTTAAGATATATAATTAGCTTCTGATACATTCGATAGTTGAAATTAAGAGTGAAAATTTGTATAAATATGATAAGTTAAGGTGTATATTTACATTATTTTTCCTATTTCCTTTTATAATCTTTTTTTGACCGTAAATTATTAGGATTTTTGCTCTTATTCTAAACTTGTTACTCAGATAAAAGTGAATTCAGGATCTAGAATCTTTGAATCAAAATGAATGAATGTGATTTTGTTATGCAGGTGTTTTGGCATAATTTGGTTGAAAGTGCAGAAAAAAAAAAAGATTTAAGAATATTTGGGAAGTAAATTTTATTTAAACGTTTGAATTATAATATACTTTATTTTTTATTCCTTTCTAGCTATGAGCTCCCACCGGCCTCTTTTGCTCTCGTGGTGATTCAAATTAAGTTCAAACTTGTAATCTTTAAGTTGGATGTGAGGGGTTATTTTCATCCGAGCAACTCTCTTTTGGCAATTACGATTTGCTGTTTCAACTAAGCATTTAAACACATAGTAAAATGTTTTTAATAGGCAATTTCCGATTTCATTTATACATGTTCTTGTTTACTCATTACATAGCTATAGATATGTTAATTACTTAAAAACAAGAAATATTTATTCACTTCACCACCATTTGAGCTTAAATAATTTTTAAAATCTTGATTTAATTATTTATCTTGATTATATCATCAAAAACATACTTTAATCATTAATTCAAAATGAAATTTTAAGAATTTTATTGGTAAAATTTTAAAATAATTTTTCGTTAATTTGAATTTTATTTTATTTATTTTTACGTGAATTTTCTAAGTGTAGATTTCCTTAAACCTAGATCTTATTTATGTGTGATCATCTTTGAAGTATATATATTAATTTAACTACTAGGGTTTAGGGTTATATCAAGTTGTAGTTACTATTTGGTATGGGGACTTGTAACATATTTATTCTATTTACAGCTATTTATTCATTAATTTATTCAAGTTTGTTGATATTTGTGAAGCTTTTGTTCACTGAATATAAACTGTTGTATGTAAGTGGTTTATTATTATTATTATTATTATTTTAATTAGTTAAATTATGTGTGCCAACCATGCTTTATAAGAATAAATAAATAAAAAATAATTATCAGTATCAGTGTTTTATTAGTCTAAAAAAATAGTAGGAGAAGCACGAATCTGCCGCCTATGTAACCAATTAGAATTCTATTTTCACTTTAACCTCGAATTGTGTTCTTTTCAGAGGCTATTGTCTCCTCTTTTAAACCCTAAGGAGTCGGTCGGTATGAGATATAAAAAATAAATAATTTTAAAATAAATTTAATATTTTTAATTATTTTATGTATAGTTTTTTAATTGGGTATGAAATTTAAGAAATAAGTGATGAATTTATAAAATTATTTTTTTAAAGTAGTTTTAATATTTATTTTTTAATTATCTCTTTTTTATTAAGTGAAATTCAGTAAGGAATAAAATGAGGATAGTGTCATAAAGTAATTATCAAATAAAAAAGGTGATATTTCTTTTGACAAATAAAAAATGAAATAATGATACTTAAAATGAAACAGAGGGAGTAATTATTTTATTTTATATTTGTTAGGAGGTATTTTTTTCGTTTCATAATAAATGAATTGTTGGATTTTGACATACAGATTAAGAAAAAAGCATTGAAGACATAAATTTAACACAATTTTTCATTTTTACTGCCCCCTTCTAAAAATAAAGCTGACTTTATAATACTTTTTAAAAAGTTCATTGGTTGTCAAATTATAAGGGTAAATTTGAAAAAAAAAAATTCAACGATTCACTTATTTTGAAACATCAATAAATATTTTAATAATTCACTTATTTTGAAACGGAGGGAGTATTAGTTAGTATTAGAATTATTTATTTCATTATTTATACCATAATAATGTGACAAGTTATCTCATATACATGATGAAATAACTAATTTGAAGATTAATTATCTCGAAATAATTTTTTTTCCAATCAAATGTTCTCTAAAAAATCGTTTGGTTGGAAATTAGTTATTGCGGAATAAATTGATTTGAGGATTGGTTATCCCGTTAAGGAGTGCGGACTTCGGTGCAAGATTTTGATGTTTTGGCATTTGTTAATTTAAATTCAAATTGGATATAATTACATAAGAAATACATAAAAAATTAATATATGTTGAAAAAAAATATTTTTGTAATCAAGAAGAGAGCCGGTGGTTTAAGGTGGAATCTTAAAGTTAGAGTGTCAATATGTGTATGTTCGAACCTTCAAAGCAGCTACAATCTGTAAATTCTGAATTTATTACTGTTCCTCCTGTATATGAGATACTTATTTCATTAGTATGATATATATAGTGAGATACATAAGAAATTAACTAACATTTCCAATCAAATACAGAATAAAATAATATTATAATTTATTTTGAAATTAATATATCTTATATCTCACACCAAACAACCCTGATACATAACAGGTGCAAAATTGTTTCACTTTTATTTGAGAGAGAAAAATAATTTTCTTTGAGTCATGTATCTTTCGTAAATAATTTTTATTTTATGAAGATGAAAGTTAATTTTATAATACGGCTATCTTTTTCAAAAAATAAAAATAAAAAAAATTGAGATATATTAATATGTTATTAAGTGTTATTACTTTTTAAAATCTTGATTGTTTAAATGGAGAAGGATCAAAAATATTCTTGAACTATCTGAAATTGATCAAAAATACTCCTCGTTACTTTTTGGCTCAAAAATATTTCTCCGTTAAAAATTTGGCTAAAAAATACCCCTTCTCTAACAAAATTCTACCAAACACTCCACCTAGATTAAAAATGTCACCTAGACATTCCACATCAATGTCCACATGTATAACGGAAAAGGATTAAAAATAGCTCTGAATTATTTGTCTCGTTAATTTTTTTGGATAAAAAATATTCCTCCGTTAAATTTTTTACTTTAAAATATCTCTCTCTAACATACTTACACTAAACACGCCACCTGAATAAAAAGGTCACTTGAATATTTCACATCACCGTGCGCGTGTAAAATCTCCCTAATCCATCATTCCACTTATTATAACCTCAACCCCAATATTAAAACTGACCCGATCCGATTCAAAGAGACAAATAAAAAAAGATTTAATTTTAACATAAAAGATCTGATGTTGAAGTTTTGGCTAGTTCAACTGGAGTTGTAGCTGCCAGTGGCTCATGAATTCCAAACTGCATTGCTGACTCTAAGTTGATAGAGTTGGATTAGTGTCAAAATTTCTACCCAAATTTATCACATCATTCAGCAACATAGGCAAGACCTGGCCTTTCTCATCTGTCATTACATAAAACATTAGCCTGTAAATATTTTCTATATACCCCAAAAATCAAGAATTTTAATTTTCGAGTTATCATTACATGATGGATTAGGGAGGTTTTATACGTGGATGATGATGTGGAATGTTCAAGTGACCTTTTTTATTCAGGTGGCGTGTATGGTATAAGACTGTTAGAGGGACGGATATTTTTGAGCCAAAAATTTAATAAAGGGGTATTTTTAAGTCAAAAAAACTAACGAGGGGTATTTTTGACCTTTTGTAGAATGTCTAGGTGGCTTTTTAATCTACGTGATGTCCTTGGTGGAATTTTGTTAGAGGGAGAGGCATTTTTGAGCCAAATATTTAACGGAGAGATATTTTTGAGTCAAAAAACTAACAAGGGATATGTTTTATCTATTTCAAATAATTCAGGGTATTTTTGACCTATTTTCGTTATTTAAATGGTAATAATTAACTTATTTTTGTCTTACAGCTAATTCGTAATGATGATGTTCTTTTTCAATTCTTTTTGTTAACATAGGTTAACAATTTTTTTCAAATCATTAACGAAGCTCCAACAAAATTTAAGTGGACTTAATGAGTTTCATATATTAGAACTTTAAGAAAATAAAGTTTCAAAATTACTATTAAGCTTTTGGTTATGTTTTAAAAATACCCTCAGACTGGAGTTTCTGTTAGAAGTCAGAAATAAAAATGAAACTATTTTTTGGTAATTAATTTTTTTATTAATCACCGAGTAACGATTTATGTGAACCTTAACATGGCTAGAGAGGTAATGTATATCATATGTGTTTAATGGTATAAATTTATTTCGATATTAATTTATACCATCAATCAAATATGATATAAATTTAATACAAAAACTTAGTTTTGAAATATCTCATCTTATTCATTTCAACATAGAATTATTTTATACCACATCCTATATGACACAAATTAGTGCTGAAATTATAATCTCAAAATTATGATACCGGAATATAGGGATGCATATCGGTGAGTTCAATTTATTAATTTTTGATTTATAAACATAGTACTAAATCGTTAATCAAATTAATAAAATATTCATTATCGATTTTAATCTTTTGCGGCTCAGTTTTCGATTTAACCGATAAGAAAATGTTCCTCTAAATTTTTTTGTTTTCTCTTATTTTTGTTTGATCTATATACTATCTTCATGCATAAAGTCTACACAATTTACAAGCACTAAGATCATAATTATAAAATGCAAAAAGTATTAGAGTATGCATTTAAAACCTGAAGCCACTATTATATACTTATGGATAAAACTATAATTTTAATATAAACTTATTGGATTAACGGTGTAACCATTAACTAAAACCTTAAAAGCGAAAATTGAACCGATAGCCCAATAAATTTTTCTAGATAATCCTTTAAAAAATGTTAATCCGATATTGATAAATCAATTACATTTTTATTGGTTTGATTTATTTATTGAATCAATTTTTACACATCTTTACCAAAATAATTTATTCAACGTACCAAACGAAATGAAATCTGGGCAGTTCTTTTTATCATTTAATGATAAATATGACTCATGATGCTTTTAGTGTAAGTTGTTCCTTGCTTTAAATATTTTATTATCATCCAGCAAACTTGCTGAGGTACAAAACTATAATCAAACTGTTAATTCTTTATATAATTTAAACTTTTATTAATTACAATCTTTGTATTAGACTGGTAGGGCTACAATACACCAAAAAATCACATTATGACAAAAATTTTCAATTTTAATAGAACAAGAGTAAATGTGATTATACAATCTGCTAATTCTTTAGCATAATATTAAACTTGTTTCTGATTGCAGGGTTTATACTTGATTTTTGATTATCCAATCTGCTAATTCTTTAGTATAATATTAAACTTATTTCTGATTGCAGGGTTTATACTTGATTAATTAAGATGCATCAAAAAATAATCATCGAAAGACAAAAAATCTTAAATTCTAATAATACAAGAGTAAATTAGGCCTTTTTTTTTTTCTTGAATTAAAGTCATTAAAAAATTCTAAAACTTGTACTTTGCTTGTGTGTAAAGTACCTGCATGTCTATTCTAATTAAATGGATTTATTTAATTAAAATTATTTTAAAATGCAGTTCATTGTGTAGTTCAAGAGTGGGAAGTACAAATTTAGTTGTAAATTTCGAGTAATTTGTATTATTTTAAGACCAAAAAGCTTTAACCTAGTGCATTGATTTACTAATTTCCTGTTTTATTTTCTTGCTTTTGAGAAAAAAGTTTTTATTGTGCTAAATTGTGTTTCTTGCTTTTACTTGGATTTTTAGTATTTCAATTTATTGTGTTAATGACATTGTACGTGGCATTGACCTTTCTATGTTTGACACGTTTATAATTTGTAATTTAAAAATGTACTATGGTTTCAGAATCAAGGCAAGATGCATAATACAATCATAACTTTGTATTAGTGTGTGACCCAAATTCTCTCGATTCGGCCCTGAAAAGTTTGCGGTGCGATCACTACAGATCTCGTTGGGAGTGCGGAGGCGAAGGCCCCGTAATTTGGACCTGTATATTTTTTGGCCTAAGATTTATTTGTACGCACGTATTATATAAGTGCGATTTAGTGGGTTGTTTTTCGTGTGGTTAAAATACGTTATTGAGACTACGTCTCCTTCATTGTACTCTTCTCCATTATAGTGAAAATCCTCCTCTCTATTCGTGGTTTTTTTCTCGAAAGGGTTCCCAGGTAAACTGTGTGTCTTCTTCTTGTTTTCTTTTGCTTTGTGGTATTGCTTATTTTACCCGAACATAACACTTTCTATAATGCCAACTCGATATAACGTTATTTTATTATACTTCCTCCATTTTAAAATAATTGAATTGTTGGAATATTTTTTAGTATTTAAGATAATTGAATTGTTCATTATTCAAGATAGATGTAGGAATTTTTTTTTTCAATTTTACTCTTCATTAATTAAATTTCCAAGGTTGAGTTCCAATGATTATTACTAATATTTTGAAGTTTGAAAAGGGCAAAATGAAAAAACATGACTAATTTAGGTCGTTGTCTTTTTTTCTTTAGATGTGTGTCATATTCCAAACAACTCATTTATTTTGAAATGGAGGGAGTAGCGGTCTAATTTTCTTTAGAATTGATGCCTTATGTTATATCTATAATAATAAGGACGTTTATTATTGTCACGATCCAAAAATAAGGATCATGATGACACTTGTCGCGGCGCACCTTGACAAGTAAGCCTATGACCCAAACTGATACGAAAAGAGGAAAAGAAAGAAATATTTCAAGATAAGGCTTCTAGAACGAAGCTCAACCATATAAGTAATCATAATAATGCGGAAAGAACTTATCCAAAATACCAATCATGCCCAAAATCAGGTGTCAATAATGTAAAAACTACTAATACAATCCAAGAGTCAAATACATAAAAAAAAATAACTACAACGGAATAATAATTGTCTTCGAATACTAATAAAGATGACATAACTACTATAGAAAGATAGAGGTGAACTTCGGACGCATGAATGTCTAATCGTTACCTTAAAAGCTCCAACAATCGCCCGAGTCAAGCAAGTTGAGGCACACTCGAGCTAGGACCTTTCGGCGCAGTAGGCATGAGTACGATCCACTTGTACTCAGTAGGTATCATAGATCGACCAAGTAAAGTAGTAAATAAAGCATACAAAATATACACTAAGGGCACGTCATCTACAGTCAGAAAATGTCCCACAACGATAGCCCACACCGCTTGTATTAACAATTCTAATATATCTCACATATATTGCAACATCACACCAAGATAGAACAAAAGCACGTATTATATCACATATAAGAAGAACAAGGGGGAACATGCATATTCAAGATCATAAAAAACAAGTAAAAGAAGATACGATAAATACATAGATAACAAGTCAATATGCCAATACACAACATAACACAATAAAGTAAGTGTAATATATATGATGACGATGATGATGCACGAGGTCGTTGCACAATTTCTGTATACACCTATGGTGCTAAAGCTTCTCGACGTAGGATCCATGGGGCGTTCGCCAATCCGTATACAGTCCACATATCTCATATCTCCTTTCCGGCACATCCCTTGGAAAGGGTTTTATAAGGTGTTACAATATCTCCTCCCCGGTACATCCCTCGGGGAGGGTTTTAGAAAGGTGTTGCCAGTGTTTCTCAGATGTTGCCACGGTGGTATCAATGTTTCATGAATGAGTATGATATGAGGATGTAATGCTTACAACCAATCACAATGAGTATTTTCACAACCAACCACAATGATATATTTTCACTATCATGTGAGCCAATATCCACTCATTATTTCAGTTTCATCCACGAATTTTCGCTTGTCTCATATGCCAAATAAAACACGAATATAATCACAATACACCAATGATAACATATCTTAACAACACAATACAATTATTCACATGTATTCAAGGCTATTAATATCACATAGGATCCCACACGGTCACACATATAACATAATAACTCAATTTCGATAATTACATCACATATAAGACCCCACACGGGCACAACACATAGATAGGCATTTTTCATGATTAGTTCCCACCTTTAACATGCATTTTATACCATTATTTACTACTCAACCCAGTCTAAAAGAGTTAAGCATAACCTACCTCTAAAGTCGAAACTGATCCGCTACACTTGAATCCACGACCTTACTTTTCACGAATGATCCCAAACTCCACTAAAAATATCAAATATGAAATCTACGCGTCAAAATAAAATCAACGACACCCATATTGACTACTTTTGGTTCGGGGTCAAAATGGATCCCCGAAATGGGTTTTCAAAAAAAAAGGGCAAAATCAAAACTTTGCTTCAAAAACGTATTTCTCATATTTTTAAAAACCTACAGATGAAAACTCAAGTTAAATCGAATAAAAAACGAGGTTCAAATCGAAGAAAAAATATTTTTTTAGCTTTACCGGGTAGAATCTTTGAAATCCTGGTTAAAATCAAGCATCAGAGTTATTTTGAAGTTTAAATTGATGAAAAACTAGTAATTATAAGATAATAACATTATTCAAGTGAAAAGAAGTGAAATTGGGGTTTAAAATCAAGCCCTAAGATTTTTGAAATTTTGAGAAATTAATCAAGAAATTACTAAGAAAAGGGTGAATTCTTACCTTAAATCTATAATAAAAACAAAAAATAGATGTTAATCTAACTTTCCAAGCTCACACAAACTTTATTTTTAAACTCCCACACTATTTTAGGGTTTAACTCTCAAGAGGCAAGATGAAAATGTGCAAAATGGGCTAAAAATAGGTGGAATTTTTTTTTTATATTATAGTTTTTCTGCAATATTTCGGAGCTGCTGATGCAGTCCTTTCGGCCATCTGTTGTACGGATCAAAAGATATCCATATAAGTTCAAAATAAGACTCTCGAAGCCATCCAAAAACCATAATATCACATAAATGATACCAAAATGCATCAAAAATCATATCAATCACTCCCACACCCCAGAAATATTATAATGCAACTACGAAAAGGGGTAAAACAGTAAAATTACATAACATCACAAATTTCACATATTTCATCAAATTTTTAGGGTTACAATTATAGCGGTACACTCTTTGTAAAATTACCTCTCTATAATATCATACTTAAATATTATAATATTTGTAAGAAATATATTTTGAACAAAATAAATATCAAAATACTTATGGTATTCTTCATCAATGTCATACACATTATAAATTTCAAGTACAAATATCTAATTTGAAGAAAATATTTTCTATTTAAATTGTGTGAATTAATTATTTCATAACTTTATGCGGAAAAGGCTACTAATTTTTGTCTTTTCTATATTCATGTTCTTTTTTCAATTTTGCATACTTTTGTTTATAACAACTAAATAAAATCTGAATGTCAAATGTTAGTATACATATAATAACACCTCTCTATAGTAGCCATGAAATTTTTGGACAAACGTGGCCACTATTAGAAGGTTTGACTATACTCTTTCTATTCACTTTTACTCGTTACATTTTGGACTTTGTAAGTTCCTTGCGAAGTAAAGGTTAATTTGGAGAATGAGTAATAACGTTGAGTAAAATTTGAAAAAATGATTGTCTTTTCTTGATAAGTTAAAAGCTACAAGTGATATTCTCTCTATTTGGTGCTGTTACTTAACTTCTATGTCAAAAATAAATGTTTCATTTCACTTGTCCAATTTAAAAAATCAAGAGAGTTTTGTTACTCCTTTCGTCCATCTTTACTCGTCCAATATATTAAAAATAATTATTCAACTTAATTTATCTAATTTGAAAAATTAAGCGATAATTTATCATTTTGTGTCTATTTTACTCTTGTTATTAAATATGATTTATTTTTCAATTTTTGGAAACTTAATATGAGTGATATAATAAAATGACTCTTTTATTTATTGTTGCTTAAGAGGCGTGTCAAGTCAAATATGGATAAGTAAAGATGGACAAAGGGAGTATATTTAAAAACATAACTAAAGACATAGCAGTTAAATTTATAGTTACAAAAGATCATTAATAAGAAACAAGAATAGTGTAGTAAAATACGTCACTAATTGATGTGAATCGAATTATGAACAAGAAAACTAAATACGAAAAATTGAAAGAACACAAAAAAAACCATAAATAGATAGACACAAAATAGAAAATCGAAAGCAACCTAAAGATATATTAACCTAAATGACCTCGAGGAAAATCGATTCACCTTGCAATCAAACGTTTATGAGCAAAGATTCACCAATAGCTTAACCCACGACCTAAACTTAGCTATTTATAGTCTTGGGGACGTATTACATAAAAGGCCCAAAAATGACACTAAAATAAAATGGGGAAAGAACAGAAACGACACTTCTAAACTATTTTCATGAAAATGGTCATGGAATTTAAATTCTACTTTCTAGCCATTTCAATTTACTGGCTTGTTCTATACCGTTTCTACACATCTTTAATATAGTTTCTATATAAATCTTATACATATAAATATTCTATATGAAAATTATACAATTTTGATACACAATTTATATAATAACTGTAGATTTTTTTTAAACGTTTTATACAATAATTATATAATTTTTATACACTTGATATATATATATATATTATACATACTTGATAGAGCTATACAATTTCTATACATATATCTTATATAGATACATATTCTATTTAACAATTATATCATTTTTATATAATTTAATTATTATTTCTAAACAACAAAAAAAATAGAATATTTGATCAGTTAAAAAATTTATAGCAAAAAAAAAAATTGAAATATTTTTAAAAGGACCGAATTGTCCAAGTTAAATACTAAATCAATATTGTATATAGACTGTATCAGTTGTATTTGTGCTAGAAAAAGTTGAAAATAAAGGAATCGGTAGTTTGATAAATGGATAGGTCCTAATCGTTAACTCATTATGATACTTATTCTCGAATCCCTAAAAAGGAGTGTGTGTGTCAGTTTTTAGTGTTAGGGTTTTTACTTTGATTTTTTTACTAAATTTAAGTTTTACTTTTCTTGAAAGAAAAATTAAAGTAATACCATAATTACTTTTACTTTTCCTAAAAGAAAAATATAAAGCTTTTCCATATTTGGCTAACCTCTTTCTTAGAGAAAAGTTTTGGACCTCTATAAATAGAACCCCTCTTCTCATACTAAATTTGTCAATCTCATACTAAATCTATCAAACGGGCCGAGTTGAACCGGCCCAATTTGACCCGGCCCGATCAGCCCACGGGCTGTAGGGTATCAAGTCCCGATCCATTTTTTTTGGTTAGGCCCAATTAACCCGGCCCAGACCAAACTAGATCAGGGTTCGCCGATTAACCGACCCAATTTACTTTAAAAAAAAAAAAGAGATTTGGACCGTTGGGCCCAAAGTAGCCATTGGGTCCAAACGGCTACTTTGGCCCTTTTAATTAAAAAAATAATAATTTTATATTTAAAATTATTTTTTAACCCAAAAAAAATTCTTATAAATACCCTGCACTTTCAAATCATTTTCCACACAATATTTTCACCCTCTCAAATCTCATTCTCTCTCAAATCTCAATTCTCAAATATTCTATATATTTAATTTCCTAAAGTGCTCACTTTAGTTTTTTAATTTTGTGACTACAAAGTACGAGTGAAAGTTTCTAAAGTCGCAACCTTTAGATACTTTCAAAATTTGGTATTGTCGTTCCATCTCTTACGTTTAATTTTTATTTAGTGTATTAATTGTTGAATATTTAATTTTATTATATTTGTGTATTTTGAATTTTTTTAGTTTAATTTATATTATGGATAAATTAAGAAACCTCGCTACTAAAGGTGTTAAAATTTTTTGTCCCGGAAGCGGTAGTAGTAGTAGTAAAAAGTGAATTACTAGCGGTAGAGGTACTTCAAGTAATAGATATACCCGTGTGCCTCCGGCATCGCTTAGTCAACCTTTTGGGGAAGAAGTAGGCGTACCTTTAGGTGTAGGTGTCCACGATATGGATTATGTAGAAGCTTAGAAAAATTACGGTATAGAAGAAGAAAATGAAGTAGATGCGGTTAATTTAGACGAAGATGATAAAAATATTGGTGAGACACCCGCAGAAGGAAATACTAACGTTAGATTTGAATCAGTTAATCTCCCTCCCCATCCTCCCCGTCCCCCAAGAGCTCGTAAAACAACTAGTATTGCATGACAATTTTTTGAACGTATATCGGATACGGAGGTGCAATGCAATATTTGTCAACAAATATATATGTATAAAAGTAGAGGCAATCAAGGAGGTATAGGTACGTTAATGAGACATATAGGTGATATTCACGAAAGAGAGTTAAAAATTGCACAAGGTGGTGAGAAGGTTGGTGGGCCCACACAAACTAGAATGGACCCAGCAACCGGCCATGTAATGAAGAAGTATAATAAATTGAGGGACTGGAAAGAAATAGCTAAAATGGTAGCTGTGGGTTGTTTGCCTTTTTGTTTTCCTTCTTCTGATGCCTTTATTCATTATATTTAAGCAATTTATAATCCTATGTTTAATGGTATTCCTAGAAGTACTTGTCGGGCAGATATTTTTAGACTTCATTCACAATATTATTTTTATTTATCAACATTGTTAAAAAATATTCAATGTAAAATGTCCCTAACTTCTGATCTTGGGCGTGCAGTAAATAAAAATGATTATTTAACCATTACTTGTCACTGGATAGATAGTAGTTTTGTTATGCAAAAACGTATTCTTACTTTTTTATATGATGAAGACCGTAAACATACTGGAGATTTTATTGCTGATTCGATTGATAAAGTTGCAGAATTTTATGGTATCGAAAATAAAATCTTATGTATTGCTTTTGATAATGCTTCTAACAATAAGACTGCTATAACAAAATTAAAATCTAAGCTATCTCCGTTGTTACCTGAAATTTTTCATATTAAATGTGCATGTCATATCTATAATTTAATTGTCAGAGATGGTCTTGAGTTTTTTGAGTTTTATATTGAAAAAATTCGGCTTGCCGTTGGTTTTATTCAAGAAAATAATCGTAGAAGTAGAATTAGAGACTTTAAACTTAAATGTGAACAAAATGGACTTGCACCGATATTGATGCCTGAAGAATGTGATACTAGATGGAATGCTACGTATGATTTTTTAAAAACTTGTTATAAATATAGGGTTCCTATTACACTATCTGTTAACCAATATTGTGGTTCGTTTGCTGATTCTGGTGATTTCATGCTACATGATTCTGATTGGATTGTAATTAATGATCTTATTAAGTTTTTGAAATTTTTTATATAGCTACGGTTGAATTTTCTGGTGCTTATTATCCTACTGTTTGTAATATTTTTTGCATATATAACCAATATTTCTGGTTTGCTCAAAGAATATAAAAATAAAGAAGGCTACAAAGAAGCTGTCGGTGCCATGTTTGCTAAATTTAAAAAAATTTTTTTTTCAGTTCTCCCTATTTACTTAGTTGGTGTTATGTTAAATCCGTGTATGAAATATAATACTATGTGTTACTTTAGTACTTTTATTTATTCTAATTTAAAGATAAATACTAACAATGATTTTCAACAAGTACAACCTGATTTGTGGACGACTATGGGTGATGCGAATGAATACATAGATAAATTATATAATCACTATGTTGATTTAGTTGATTTAGCCGTACCTACAAATATCACTCCAACTGTCGCTCCTCATCCTCCTGAGGAGCCATCATCTTCTAAAAGGCCGGCACATAGTGATTTTCCTGATTACTTTTATGATTTAACTTGTTGAAACAGTGTTGAGGAAGGAGCTTACGCATCAACTTATCCAGAAGAGCTTAAGCAATATCTTCGGTCGCCGCTAGAGGAACGCAGATGACGAATCAACGCGTTGGATTAGTGGAGGGGTAATGAAACACAATATCATGTGCTTTCAAGATTAGCTAGAGATATCTTGAATGATCCAATGTAAATCGTTAATCGGAGAATGCTTTTAGTCAGGGACGACAACAACTTGGAGACAACCGACATTCATTGGGAAGCAATGCAATGAATGTTCTAGTGTGCCTTAGAGATTGGATTAGAGCCGAACAAAGAAATCAAGGAATGAAAAAGGAGCCGAACGATGAGCAGAAACTTAACGAAATTATGACTTCACGGGAGAACTCAGAATCAAGTCCAATGCATAATTATGCCCCCGTTGACTTTGACTATCCTATGCAAGTTTCCGTTAATATTAACATGAATGAGTTGAAAAAAATGATGTAAAATTTGTAGATTTTTTATTCATGTAAATTATAAATTTTGGATCATTTTGCAATTAATAAAATTCAATATTCATTCATTCCTTAGTTCTTACTTCGTAATTTTTTCCATTTAATGATTTAAATTGAATTTCTAGTTTAAGTTAAAAACTTAGTTTTAATATATTATTAATTTACTATTAAGTATTATACTATTATTAATTTATTATATTAAGTAGCATATGTTTTATTTAAAATAGTGTATATATTTTCTAAAGTAGTATATATTTAACGTATACATGTGTATATATTTTATAAATTAGTATATAACTATATATATAATGTGTGTATATATTGTAGCATATATATTATAGTATATTTTATTTAAAGTAGTACATATATATTGAATGGTACGTATATATGTGTATATATCTTCTAT